>NC_069507.1:155897516-156165016 GCF_027579735.1 Bombina bombina | reverse complement strand
CGCAGACTTTTTTGGCGCAAAAAATTTTCTTAGTTATTTCCGGCGTCATACTTGTCACCGGAAGTTGCGTCATTTTTTACGTTTTTTGCGCCAAAAGTGTCGGCGTTACCGGATGTGGCGTCATTTTTGGCGCCAAAAGCATTTAGGCGCCAAATAATGTGGGCGTCTTTTTTGGCGCTAAAAAATATGGGCGTCATTATTGTGTCCACATTATTTTAAGTCTCATTGTTTATTGCTTCTGGTTGCTAGAAGCTTGTTCACTGGCATTTTTCCCATTCCTGAAACTGTTATTTAAGGAATTTGACCAATTTTGCTTTATATGTTGTTTTTTCTATTACATATTGCAAGATGTCCCAGATTGACCCTGAGTCAGAAGATACTGGCTTTTTTCTGGCCGCTCCTTTAAAATAACTCTGGTATTGAGAGTCCATATAATGTCAGCGTTAGGCTCCAAAAAAGGAGCGTAGAGCATATTTAACGCAAATGCAACTCTCGATACCAGAGTTGCTTACGGACGCGGCCAGCCTCAAAAACGTGCTCGTGCACGATTCCCCCATAGGAAACAATGGGGCTGTTTGAGCTGAAAAAAAACCTAACATCTGCAAAAAAAGCCGTGTTCAGCTCCTAACGCAGCCCCATTGTTTGCTATGGGGAAACACTTCCAACGTCTGCACCTTACACTCTAACATGTACCCCGAGTCTAAACACCCCTAACCTTACACTTATTAACCCCTATTCTGCCGCCCCCGCTATCGCTGACCCCTGTATATTATTTTTAACCCCTAATCTGCCGCTCCGTAAACCGCCGCTACTTACATTATCCCTATGTACCCCTAATCTGCTGCCCCTAACACCGCCGACCCCTATATTATATTTATTAACCCCTAATCTGCCCCCCACAACGTCGCCTCCACCTGCCTACACTTATTAACCCCTAATCTGCCGACCGGACCGCACCGCTATTATAATAAAGTTATTAACCCCTAATCCGCCTCACTAACCCTATAATAAATAGTATTAACCCCTAATCTGCCCTCCCTAACATCGCCGACACCTAACTTCAATTATTAACCCCTAATCTGCCGACTGGAGCTCACCGCTATTCTAATAAATGTATTAACCCCTAAAGCTAAGTCTAACCCTAACACTAACACCCCCCTAAATTAAATATAATTTAAATCTAACGAAATTAATTAACTCTTCTTAAATAAATTATTACTTACCTGTAAAATAAATCCTAATATAGCTACAATATAAATTATAATGATATTATAGCTATTTTAGGATTTATATTTATTTTACAGGTAACTTTGTATTTATTTTAACCAGGTACAATAGCTATTAAATAGTTAAGAACTATTTAATAGCTAAAATAGTTAAAATAATTACAAATTTACCTGTAAAATAAATCCTAACCTAAGTTACAATTAAACCTAACACTAGACTATCAATAAATTAATTAAATAAAATACCTACAATTACCTACAATTAAACCTAACACTACACTATCAATACATTAATTAAATACAATATCTAAAAATAAATACAATGAAATAAACTAACTAAAGTACAAAAAATAAAAAAGAACTAAGTTACAAAAAATAAAAAAATATTTACAAACATTAGAAATATATTACAACAATTTTAAACTAATTACACCTACTCTAAGCCCCCTAATAAAATAACAAAGACCCCCAAAATAAAAAAATGCCCTACCCTATTCTAAATTACTAAAGTTCAAAGCTCTTTTACCCTACTAGCTGAACAGGGCCCTTTGCGGGGCATGCCCCAAGAAGTTCAGCTCTTTTGCCTGTAAAAAAAAACATACAATACCCCCCCAACATTACAACCCGCCACCCACATACCCCTAATCTAACCCAAACCCCCCTTAAATAAACCTAACACTAAGCCCCTGAAGATCTCCCTACCTTGAGTTGTCTTCACCCAGCCGAGCAAAATTCTTCATCCAAGCGGAGCAAGAAGAAGTCCTCCATCCGGTAGAAGTCTTCATCCAAGCGGGGCAGAAGAGGTCTTCCATCCGATTGAAGTCTTCATCCAAGCGGGATCTTCTATCGTCATCCATCCGGAGCGGAGCGGCAGCATCCTGAAGACCTCCGACGCGGAACATCCATCCTGGCCGACGACTGAACGACGAATGACGGTTCCTTTAAATGACGTCATCCAAGATGGCGTCCCTCGAATTCCGATTGGCTGATAGGATTCTATCAGCCAATCGGAATTGAGGTAGGAATATTCTGATTGGCTGATGGAATCAGCCAATCAGAATCAAGTTCAATCCGATTGGCTGATCCAATCAGCCAATCAGATTGAGCTCGCATTCTATTGGCTGTTCCGATCAGCCAATAGAATGCGAGCTCAATCTGATTGGCTGATTGGATCAGCCAATCGGATTGAACTTGATTCTGATTGGCTGATTCCATCAGCCAATCAGAATATTCCTACCTTAATTCCGATTGGCTGATAGAATCCTATCAGCCAATCGGAATTCGAGGGACGCCATCTTGGATGACATCATTTAAAGGAACCGTCATTCGTCGTCTAGTCGTCGGAGAAGAAGGATGGATACGAGATGGAGGTCTTCAAGATGGAGCCGGTCCTCATCGGATGAAGATAGAAGATGCCGCTTTGAAGAAGATGGTTGCCGGTCCGGATCTACTCTTCTTCTCGGATAGGATGAAGACTTTGGACCCTCTTCTGGACTTCTTCAGCCATCGGATGATGGATGTCTAGCCCCCGCTTGGGCTTGGATGAAGATTTTGGAGCCAGGACGGATCGGTGATACCTGGTTAGGTGAAGATAAGGTAGGAAGATCTTCAGGGGCTTAGTGTTAGGTTTATTTAAGGGGGGTTTGGGTTAGATTAGGGGTATGTGGGTGGTGGGTTGTAATGTTGGGGGGGGGGATTGCATTTTTTTTTTACAGGCAAAAGAGCTGAACTTCTTGGGGCATGCCCCTCAAAGGGCCCTGTTCAGGGCTGGTAAGGTAAAAGAGCTTTGAACTTTAGTAATTTAGAATAGGGTAGGGCATTTTTTTATGTTGGGGGGCTTTGTTATTTTATTAGGGGGCTTAGAGTAGGTGTAATTAGTTTAAAATTGTTGTAATATATTTCTAATGTTTGTAAATATTTTTTTATTTTTTGTAACTTAGTTCTTTTTTATTTTTTCTACTTTTTATTTTTTGTACTTTAGTTAGTTTATTTCATTGTATTTATTTGTAGATATTGTATTTAATTAATGTATTGATAGTGTAGTGTTAGGTTTAATTGTAGGTAATTGTAGGTATTTTATTTAATTAATTTATTGATAGTCTAGTGTTAGGTTTAATTGTAACTTAGGTTAGTATTTATTTTACAGGTAAATTTGTAATTATTTTAACTATTTTAGCTATTAAATAGTTCTTAACTATTTAATAGCTATTGTACCTGGTTAAAATAAATACAAAGTTACCTGTAAAATAAATATAAATCCTAAAATAGCTATAATATCATTATAATTTATATTGTAGCTATATTAGGATTTATTTTACAGGTAAGTATTTAGCTTTAAATAGGAATAATTTATTTAAGAAGAGTTAATTAATTTCGTTAGATTTAAATTATATTTAATTTAGGGGGGTGTTAGTGTTAGGGTTAGACTTAGCTTTAGGGGTTAATACATTTATTAGAATAGCGGTGAGCTCCAGTCGGCAGATTAGGGGTTAATAATTGAAGTTAGGTGTCGGCGATGTTAGGGAGGGCAGATTAGGGGTTAATACTATTTATTATAGGGTTAGTGAGGCGGATTAGGGGTTAATAACTTTATTATAGTAGCGCTCAGGTCCGCTCGGCAGATTAGGGGTTAATAAGTGTAGGCAGGTGGAGGCGACATTGAGGGGGGCAGATTAGGGGTTAATAAATATAATATAGGGGTCGGCGGTGTTAGGGGCAGCAGATTAGGGGTACATAGCTATAATGTAGGTGGTGGCTCTTTGCGGTCGGCAGATTAGGGGTTAATTATTGTAGGTAGCTGGCTGCGACGTTGTGGGGGGCAGGTTAGGGGTTAATAAATATAATATAGGGGTCGGCGGTGTTAGGGGCAGCAGATTAGGGGTACATAAGGATAACGTAGGTGGCGGTCGGCAGATTAGGGGTTAAAAAAATTTAATCAAGTGGCGGCGATGTGGGGGGGCCTCGGTTTAGGGGTACATAGGTAGTTTATGGGTGTTAGTGTACTTTAGAGTACAGTAGTTAAGAGCTTTATGAACCGGCGTTAGCCCAGAAAGCTCTTAACTACTGACTTTTTTCTGCGGCTGGAGTTTTGTCATTAGATTTCTAACGCTCACTTCAGACACGACTCTAAATACCGGAGTTAGAAAGATCCCATTTAAAAGATAGGATACGCAATTGACGTAAGGGGATCTGCGGTATGGAAAAGTCGCGGCTGAAAAGTGAGCGTTAGACCCTTTTTTGAGTGACTCCAAATACCGGCGGTAGCCTAAAACCAGCGTTAGGAGCCTCTAACGCTGGTTTTCACGGCTACCGCCAAACTCCAAATCTAGGCCATGTCTGTTATCCCTCCTTCTAGTAAACGTAAAAGGTCTTTTAAAACTTCTCATTTTTCAGATTAATTTTTAAATGAACATAATCATTCTGATTCTGATAATGATTCCTCTGGTTCAGAGGATTCTGTTTCAGAGGTTGATGCTGATAAATCTTCATATTTGTTCAAAATGGAATTTATTCATTCTTTGCTTAAAGAAGTCTTAATTGCATTAGAAATAGAGGATTCTGGTCCTCTTGATACTAAATCTAAACGTTTAAATAAGGTTTTTAAATCTCCTGTAGTTATTCCAGAAGTTTTTCCTGTCCCTGATGCTATTTCTGAAGTAATCTCCAGGGAATGGAATAATTTGGGTAATTCATTTACTGCTTCTAAACGTTTTAAGCAGTTATATCCTGTGCCATCTGACAGATTAGAGTTTTGGGACAAAATCCCTAAGGTTGATGGGGCTATCTCTACTCTTGCTAAGCGTACTACTATTCCTACGGCAGATAGTACTTCCTTTAAGGATCCTTTAGATAGGGAAATTGAATCCTTTCTAAGAAAAGCTTACTTATGTTCAGGTAATCTTCTTAGACCTGCTATATCTTTAGAGGATGTTGCTGCAGCTTCAACTTTTTGGTTAGAATCTTTAGCGCAACAAATAACAGATCATAATTCTCATAGCATTGTTAATCTTCTTCAACATGCTAATAATTTTATTTGTGATGCCATCTTTGATATCATTAGGGTTGATGTCAGGTATATGTCTCTGGCTATTTTAGCTAGAAGAGCTTTATGGCTTAAAACTTGGAATGCTGATATGTCTTCTAAGTTAACTTTACTTTCCCTTTCTTTCCAAGGTAATAAATTATTTGGTTTACAGTTGGATTCTATTATTTCAACTGTTACTGGAGGGAAAGGAACTTTTTTACCACAGGATAAAAAATCTAAAGGTAAATTTAGGTCTAATAATCATTTTCGTTCCTTTCGTCACAATAAGGAACAAAAGCCTGATCCTTCCCCTACAGGAGCGGTATCAGTTTGGAAACCATCTCCAGTCTGGAATAAATCCAAGCCTTTTAGGAAGCCAAAGCCAGCTCCCAAGTCCACATGAAGGTGCGGCCCTCATTCCAGCCCAGCTGGTAGGGGGCAGATTACGTTTTTTCAAAGAAATTTGGATCAATTCAATTCACAATCTTTGGATTCAGAACATTGTTTCAGAAGGGTACAGAATAGGCTTCAAGATGAGGCCTCCTGCAAGAAGATTTTTTCTTTCCTGTGTCCCAGTAAATCCAGCGAAGGCTCAAGCATTTCTGAAATGTGTTTCAGATCTAGAGTTGGCTGGAGTAATTATGCCAGTTCCAGTTCTGGAACAGGGGCTGGGGTTTTACTCAAATCTCTTCATTTTACCAAAGAAGGAGAATTCCTTCAGACCAGTTCTGGATTTAAAAATATTGAATCATTATGCAAGGATACCAACATTCAAAATGGTAACTATAAGGACTATTCTGCCTTTTGTTCAGCAAGGGCATTATATGTCCACAATAGATTTACAGGATGCATATCTGCATATTCCGATTCATCCAGATCACTATCAGTTTCTGAGATTCTCTTTCCTAGACAAGCATTACCAGTTTGTGGCTCTGCCGTTTGGCCTAGCAACAGCTCCAAGAATTTTTTCAAAGGTTCTCGGTGCCCTTCTGTCTGTAATCAGAGAACAGGGTATTGTGGTATTTCCTTATTTGGACGATATCTTGGTACTTGCTCAGTCTTCACATTTAGCAGAATCTCATACGAATCGACTTGTATTGTTTCTTCGAGATCATGGTTGGAGGATCAATTTACCGAAAAGTTCATTGATTCCTCAGACAAGGGTAACCTTTTTAGGTTTCCAGATAGATTCAGTGTCCATGACTCTGTCTCTGACAGACAAGAGACGTCTAAAATTGGTTTCAGCTTGTCAAAACCTTCAGTCTCAATCATTCCCTTCAGTAGCCTTATGCATGGAAATTCTAGGTCTTATGACTGCTGCATCGGACGCGATCCCCTTTGCTCGTTTTCACATGCGACCTCTTCAGCTTTGTATGCTGAACCAGTGGTGCAGGGATTATACAAAGATATCTCAATTGATATCTTTAAAACCGATTGTACGACACACTCTGACGTGGTGGGCAGATCACCATCGTTTAGTTCAGGGGGCTTCTTTTGTTCTTCCAACCTGGACTGTGATTTCAAAGTCTGACAGGTTGGGGAGCTGTTGGGGGTCTCTGACAGCACAAGGGGTTTGGGAATCTCAGGAGGTGAGATTACCAATCAATATTTTGGAACTCCGTGCAATTTTCAGAGCTCTTCAGTCATGGCCTCTTCTAAAGAGAGAGTCGTTCATTTGTTTTCAGACGGACAATGTCACAACTGTGGCATATATCAATCATCAAGGAGGGACTCACAGTCCTCTGGCTATGAAAGAAGTATCTCGAATACTTGTATGGGCGGAATCCAGCTCCTGTCTAATTTCTGTGGTTCATATCCCAGGTATAGACAATTGGGAAGCGGATTATCTCAGTCGCCAAACGTTACATCCGGGCGAATGGTCTCTTCACCCAGAGGTATTTCTTCAGATTGTTCAAATGTGGGGACTTCCAGAAATAGATTTGATGGCTTCTCATCTAAACAAGAAGCTTCCCAGGTATCTGTCCAGATCCAGGGATCCTCAGGCGGAAGCAGTGGATGCATTGTCACTTCCTTGGAAGTATCATCCTGCCTATATCTTTCCGCCTCTAGTTCTTCTTCCAAGAGTAATTTCCAAGATTCTGAAGGAATGCTCGTTTGTTCTGCTGGTGGCTCCAGCATGGCCTCACAGGTTTTGGTATGCGGATCTTGTCCGGATGGCCACTTGCCAACCGTGGACTCTTCCATTAAGACCAGACCTTCTGTCACAAGGTCCTTTTTTCCATCAGGATCTCAAATCCTTAAATTTGAAGGTATGGAGATTGAACGCTTGATTCTCAGTCAAAGAGGTTTCTCTGACTCTGTGATTAATACTATGTTACAGGCTCGTAAATCTGTATCTAGGAAGATATATTATCGAGTCTGGAAGATTTACATTTCTTGGTGTCTTTCTCATCATTTTTCTTGGCATTCTTTTAGAATTCCGAGAATTTTACAGTTTCTTCAGGATGGTTTGGATAAAGGTTTGTCTGCAAGTTCCTTGAAAGGACAAATCTCTGCTCTTTCTGTTCTTTTTCACAGAAAGATTGCTAATCTTCCTGATATTCATTGTTTTGTACAAGCTTTGGTTCGTATAAAACCTGTTATTAAGTCAATTTCTCCTCCTTGGAGTTTGAATTTGGTTCTGGGGGCTCTTCAAGCTCCTCCATTTGAACCTATGCATTCACTGGACATTAAATTACTTTCTTGGAAAGTTTTGTTTCTTTTGGCCATCTCTTCTGGTAGAAGAGTTTCTGAATTATCTGCTCTTTCTTGTGAGTCTCCTTTTCTGATTTTTCATCAGGATAAGGCGGTGTTGCGAACTTCTTTTAAATTTTTACCTAAGGTTGTGAATTTTAACAACATTAGTAGAGAAATTGTGGTTCCTTCATTATGTCCTAATCCTAAGAATTCTAAGGAGAGATCATTGCATTCTTTGGATGTAGTTAGATCTTTGAAATATTATGTTGAAGCTACTAAGAATTTCCGAAAGACTTCTAGTCTATTTGTTATCTTTTCCAGTTCTAGGAAAGGTCAGAAGGCCTCTACCATTTCCTTGGCGTCTTGGTTGAAATCTTTAATTCCTCATGCTTATGTCGAGTCGGGTAAAACTCCACCTCAGAGGATTACAGCTCATTCTACTAGGTCAGAGGATTACAGCTCATTCTACTAGGTCAGTTTCTACTTCCTGGGCGTTTAGGAATGAAGCTTCAGTTGATCAGATTTGCAAAGCAGCAACTTGGTCTTCTTTGCATACTTTTACTAAATTCTACCATTTTGATGTGTTTTCTTCTTCTGAAGCAGTTTTTGGTAGAAAAGTTCTTCAGGCAGCTGTTTCAGTTTGATTCTTCTGCTTATAATTTCAGTTTTTTTTTCATTATAAGATTTAAACGTTATTTTGGGTGTGGATTATTTTCAGCGGAATTGGCTGTCTTTATTTTATCCCTCCCTCTCTAGTGACTCTTGCGTGGAAGATCCACATCTTGGGTATTCATTATCCCATACGTCACTAGCTCATGGACTCTTGCTAATTACATGAAAGAAAACATAATTTATGTAAGAACTTACCTGATAAATTCATTTCTTTCATATTAGCAAGAGTCCATGAGGCCCACCCTTTTTGTGGTGGTTATAATTTTTTTGTATAAAGCACAATTATTCCAATTCCTTATTTTTTATGCTTTCGCACTTTTTTATCACCCCACTTCTTGGCTATGCGTTAAACTGATTTGTGGGTGTGGTGAGGGGTGTATTTATAGGCATTTTGAGGTTTGGGAAACTTTGCCCCTCCTGGTAGGAATGTATATCCCATACGTCACTAGCTCATGGACTCTTGCTAATATGAAAGAAATGAATTTATCAGGTAAGTTCTTTCATAAATTATGTTATGCTGTTACTTTATTAAAAAAAATAAAAATGCAATTTTTTTTAATTGTTTTAATTTTTTTCCCTTCGTTTTAAACAATCTTTATTATCATATATCAATGTTAAAACATCAAAGATCAATGTTACAAAGTCTGATATGAATATAAACAATAAGAAAAATAAAAGATAAAAGAAAAAAAGTCTATTGTTCTTTTTTTGCAATAACTTGCTTATAGATGAGAAGCAACTGTCCTGTGGAGTAGTTCTTATGTCTCCAAACTGTTGAGATGTAAGTAAATATAGGAGTGAAATGTCTCTCATTTAGTTATAACACTTGATATAAGCATCATAAAAGACAAGAAAGTAAAATGAAAAGACAATAATAGCAGAGAGTGAGTCTGTATCTTATATTGAAAATGCCTGGTCTAGAGGAGAGGAGGTAGAGGGGGAAGAGTTGGGGGGATGGGGACGGGTGGGTAACCTAAAACTTTAAGGTAATATATTTATGGTAGTAGGTCTGAAATCCGTATGTTCAAGGTATATCTGTGTTCCATTTCTCCATTATATATTCATGTATCTCAATCTTCTTCTCTCTCATAAAGCGGAATCTCTCAAGTTGAAGGAGTTGAGCCACTTGGGTTTTCCACTCCTCAACTATGGGTGTGATTTGGGATTTTCCAGGACCTAGGTATCAGTATTTTAGCACTGTTTAGCATTCTATATAGCAAGTTCTTTTTTATTTTGTCTTTTAGTTTGGGTAGATTATGGAATAGGAGTGTGAGTGGGTATCTTGGAAGAGACACATCTAGTTTGGTTTCAATAAATTTAAAGATATTTTCCCACCATTTTCCCAGCTTTCGCACCCCTACGAAACATGCAGAATGTTTCCTTCCTCACCACAGTTTCTGCAGCATTTATTATTATTATTATCATTTATTTATAAAGCGCCAGCAGGTTACGCAGCGCTATACAAAGAATAAAAAACATTACAGCGATGCATTAAATACACAAACAAGTACAATATTTGGGTACATTACAGTTGTAGGTGCAATAATTGAGTTATACAAAAAGAGAGGAATGCCCTGCCCTTGAGCACAATCAGTGATAGTTCACTTTAAATACAAAGTGGCCTACAGATAGAGAGGCTCTCAAGCTTATAATCTAAAGGAGAGGGAATGAACACAGAAGGTAAGGGAGAATGGAAATAAGTCTGATATAAGGCAGAGTGAATTGAGAGTGAGTGATAATATAGGGAAAAAGTGTTTGGTGACTGAGCAAAAGAGGTTTTGAAAAGTGTAAAAGAATGTGGTGAAATGTCAGTACAAAGGCTGTGAGTCTGAAGTGGTTTCTCTATTCTGGATTATTAGTGACAGCTGCACATAATTACTGTTAGAAGGTGTGCATAAATTAAGGTAAACACTAGGGTGGGAAGGGACTGGAGGGCTAGTGCGTGCAAATCTCTGTAGTCTGATGATATGCTTGTAGAATGGCTGTGCTGATGTGAGGTGTGAAGCTGTGGAAAGAGAAAGAAGGGTAAACATGCCTGGTGATAATGTTTATGGTGGAGGAGTGGTTTGCAGCACATAGGGTGGGAGGAGAGGTTTGGAAACAAAGTTTGGTGAATAAAAGATTGAAATATTACAATGAGATTTAGAAATAATTCCATGATAGCCCAACAGAAATAAGAAATAATTGCACTCAGTGTCTTGATTGGAGAGAGACCAGCCAGGTGAGTTACCTTGTAAAATGTTTTTTTTTGTTCAAATCTCTGTAGTCTGATGATATGCTTGTAGAATGGCTGTGCTGATTTACTATTAGATCGTTTAAATATGGTTTTAAGGCGGACTGGTGTTAAGTACCATCTAGATAAGAATTTGTAATTAGATTCCTGAATTTTGGCTGAGACTGAAATCTCTGTATGGCGCGAGAAGACTGTTTGCCATTCCTTACTGGTTAGGGTAATTCCCAAGTCTTTATGCCATTTGTATATATATGAGGCAAAGATGTTTCTGTCCGGAGTGAGAAGCAATTGATATAACTTAGATACGAGGTGTCTGGGTCTGGGGTGCATGAGGCACAATTTATCAAAACCTGTCAACGGTCTGGTTAAATGGTGTTTCTGTTTGTGTGTGTTAAGGAAATTATATAATTGAGAGTAGGAGAACCATGAGAAAATGTAACCCTGTTCTTTTAATTCTTCTAATTGTTTCAGTTTTGATTCAATTAATAAAGTATATATAGCTGTCTTGCTCACATGTGATGGGTTTGAGTATGTGCCTTAAGTTTATAAGATGGGACCTCTGGGTTATGTACGAATGGAGTGAGAGGGGAATATACTGATGAGATCTGTGGGGATGATTTGATTATCTTATCCCATTGGGTAAAAAATTAGTCTAGGATGGGATAGTTTTTTAAGTGAGGTGGTCTATGTTTAGGGAGTAGCCACCCTAGGGTCCCCACATTTTCAGTTTGTAAAATGTATCTACTAATCTGTACCCAAAGCTTGTCCAGTGCATTTGAACAAAGTTCAATCCCATGTTGTAAGGTTATTGTGTTTTTGTATAAATCTAGATTGGGTAGGCCTTATCCTCCTGACTTTTTGGGAAGGTATAAGCTAGACCTATTAACTATTCTTCGATCTCTCCCTGTAATCTGTTTATATAGGTATAGTGTAAGGGAATTGGAAGACTCTGGATGTAATATAATATCCTAGGTAGGATATTCATTTTTATTAATCTTATTCCTCCTAGCCATGATACAGGTTTATTCTTCCAGGAGGAGAGATCATGTATGATATCTGCTAGTTTTGTTTTATAATTTTCATCAAATAAGGTGGTTAATGAGGAAATGAGATATATCTCTAAGTATTTTAGTTTTTTGTCTGTACATGTAACAGGCAACTGGATAGAATATGGGATAAATCAACCTGTGGGGTTGATATGTTTAGTAACTCTGATTTGGACAGATTTAAGTGGAAGTTTGAGACCTGTTCGTATAATGCAATTTTTGTTAGAGTTTCGGGTAGTGATTCATTGGGGTTCGAGATAGTCAACAGAATATCATCGGCGTATAAAGTGATCTTATGTTCGGAATCAATCAATTTTATTCCTGAAATTGATGCATTATTTCGAATTTTATGCATGAATGCCTCCACCGAAATAGCAAAAAGGAGAGGGAATAAGGGGCAGCCCTGGTGTGTACCATTTTTTATTTGGAATTTATCCAATAGAATACCATTTACTTTTACCTGTGCAGAAGGATAAGAGTATAAATTCCTTCGGGTGATATAGTTGGAAGAGAAATATCATGAAAGTAGTTGTTTATATTTTGTTTTAGTGTAATGTGGGTAGTAGTTGGGTCAGAGTTTTAAGGTTGTACAGTGATCCATAATATGTGTTAAATATTTTGGCAATTGTTGGGCTGCCCTTAAGTTGTTGGCCTTGGGTATATTGTATAGAGTGAATATGTAACTTAAATTGTTTGCATTTTATTAGCCCGGCTAAGAGTTTTCCGGCTTTGTCACTATATTCATAATATTGTTGTCATGTGTAAAGCTGCGTAAAGCTGTTTTCGCTGGTGGTCTGCTATTTGAAAATGTTTAATTTCCTCTATTAGCTTGTTTAATGTATCTAGGTCAGTTGGAAATTTTGACCTGAGTTAACAGGTCTAAACATTTCAATCTCTGTTGTTTTTTAAGATTAGCGCTCTGTTTGATAAGTTGACCTCTGAGGACAAAAAATGTGTGCCTCCTAGATGGTAGTGGTCGACAATCGTGTCATTTATGTAAAAATACCCAGTGATGGTGTTTTCAATATCCCTGTTGCAGTGTGTCAATAATTGTCAAGATTGTTCTGAGAAATGTCACTTGATATTGGTTTTGGACATATATGTTAACCAAAGTACTAAATATAGACTACCATTAAGTTTACAAATACAGATAAATTGTTAATGCTAATATAGGATTTCTTTGTTTTTTATCACAGAGTGGCAACTTTTTTGATGCATATTTTGCTTTCTAGAAAAGCCTGAGCACTCCTTGGCTACCCAATGGGTATTTTTCTTTGCAAATGAATCAAAACACTTACAAGGGACATTGCACCTGCATTCTAGATAGAATGATATATTCAAAGATTAGTCTGAGAATAATAGATCTATTTTTTTTTTTAAATTAAATTAGTTGTTTAAATATTGAAATGCAACAGGTTTAAAGTTGTAGTGTCCCTAAAGCAAAATGTGCCACCTGTTGTAACCAAGTTTTCTTTTATCTTATCTTCTCTTCTGAGGCCAATCAGGGACAGCTACAAAATGAGTCACTAGAATGTACAACCAATGGCTGTGTGGAATATAGCAGTGTTATATCTCCAAATGTTTAATGTAGTTGTATGGAATTAACTATAGGCCCAAAGTAGTTATGTTTTGACTAGAAGCTGTTAACAGAAAAACAGCTGGCTGCTGTGTAGATGTGTTGCTCCAGGCACAAGAAATCTGCCATTGCCTTTGCAGTATTGCATTGATAATCACTACACTGCAGCTTGTACCCTGTGAAGTTATGAATAAAAGATTTTGCTTTGGATACACAGCCTACAAATGTGTTCAATACTATCATGATCCTATAAACGTGATACTGTGGATATTTTACCAAACAGCTGCCACTTCATTTAGCTAAGGAAGCAAGTGATTGTTTGAAATGTATTAGACTTTTCACATGGAATCAATTGTGTTATATTCTTAAGTGTCTAAAAAAACAGTTTTGCCCTTTTTAGGACCCCAATGAGAAAATAATAGTTAGACCCATGAGAAATGGCGTTTTTTGTCTCGCCAGTTTCACAATCTGAACGCTGATGGTATTTTATAAAAATAGTAGGCTGACCCTCTCTGTGCCTTCCATAGGAAACAATAGGGCTAGCTGTCTGAGCAAAAATCCGCCAACAGCGCCAGTGAACTCAGATCTTGCCAGTGCGCTTTCACTAAAACTAAAATGGTTTCTGTGTAGTAACAGTTCAGATAATAGATACGTAAACTAACTTTCACAACACATTCAGTGAATGTCTTACAAATAAATCTTGACTCTGAAAGTTTGTTATTAATATAGAACACGCTTGATACAGTGCGGTCTCAATATTAGAAATAAAACACGTACGATACAGTGAAAACTTATAGCGGCTATACAAATACAATATTCAAAAAAGCTGTTAATTCCAAAAAAAGTGCAAAGCTGAAAAAACGCACTATGGTAAAATGAAAAAGTCATGGCTAATGTTTTGTATGGGGTATTAATATCCTGTACACAAACTTGTTCATTAAACGTTTATTTAATGAAAAAACTTTAAATACATATTATAGTATTTCAAAGTATAATACATATTCATTACACAATGTATACACATGTACACTATACCCACAATCCCCCAGCTTCTATAGGTGCATTATCCTAGTTTTGCTATTGTATTGTAACAAAAGGAGTTGGGTTTCAGTTGATGCATGTAAATTGTATTGCCATTTAATACTATGTAAAGACATCATTTACATTACGGGGCCCACTTATCAATCTCCGGATGGAGATCGGGTTGATTGACACCTCCCTGCTGGCGGCCAATCTGTCTGCGAGTCTGCAGGGTGTGGCGTTGCACCAGCAGCTCTTGTGAGCTGCTGGTGCAATGCTGAATACGGAGAGCGTATTGCTCTCCGCATTCAGCGAGGTCTGGCGGACCTGATCCGCACTGTCAGATCAGGTCTGCCAGACCTTTGATAAATATCCCCCTACAGCTTCAATGCAGTGGGAGATGCTGTCTTAAAAATTCTGACAGTGTCATAGAAGCATCACCTCTTACAGAGAAGTGTAATAAAATGCCTCTCAGCAAGACTGTCTTCAAATAGTGATTTCACCCCTTTATAAAATCTCACCGGCAATTTTGGTCTTAAAACGGGTCCCTTTTTAAATTTCTTAATTATCACAATGTATTTAACATTGTGGCCCTGATATTCAAAGATTCTCCAGCTTGGAGAAAAATTGTAGTTCAGACTTCACAAAGGCTGAACTCACTGGGGCCCATTTATCAAGCTCCGAATGGAGCTTGAAGGGCCGTGTCTAAAGACCACTGCTCCATAACCCTGTCCGCCTGCTCTGAGCAGGCAGACAGGAATCACCACAATACAACCCGATTCAGTACGATTGGGTTGATTGACACCCCCCTGCTGGCGGCTGATTGGCCGCGAGTTTGCAGGGGGCGGCGTTGCACCAGCAGCTCTTGTGAGCTGCTGGTGCAATACTGAATACGGAGAGCGTATTGCTCTCCGCATTCAGCGATGTCTGTCAGACCTGATCCGCACTGTCGGATCAGGTCCGACAGACATTTGATAAATGGGCCCCCTAGAATCTTCAAAAGAAAAAGAGTGAAACTTTTGAGCATGTATCACCCGTTCTTCCTCACTAAGCATTCAGGCTTTGGGCTTTTCCTGCTACCTGATACTCATCTGACGCCTGCATCTTTAAAAAAGGGCTATATGTATGATGGCCAATTGGTGAAAGTCTGCTTCTGAAAAAGTTTTTATCAATTGCAAATATTTTCAACATGAAAAAGACCAGTGATTCCTTATACGCAAGGGGTAAAAGCCTAAATGTAACTTGGATACAGATGCATACAGGATGCCTGGTAATATCAACAGCAGGAGATGCTGACTACTTTAATAAACAGAGGAGAGACAAGCGGTGTGGAATATCATTTGGTTTTATGTGACTTTGATTAATAAAAATCTTTTTAACATTGTAAGTGCAACTTTGTAGTGCTTTGACTCGTTATTTTAATACTACACTTATATCTTGTTGAGCTCTTTTCTTTTCAGAATTGCGGCGAGATCTCTCTCATTTCTGTATGTGAAGGAGAGACAAGCCCAGTGCAATATAGATAAGTGCATGATAAGAGGGTTTTGTTACACTTACACTTTGTGCATTGCATTTTATATTACTATACATTTCAGATTGGGTCATTTCAGTATTATTACTCTTCACTTTCTCATTTGTATTTTAATACATTTAAATTTTAATCTATCAGTGATTTTACACATTCTGATTATGCTTTGATAGTTTCTGCGTTACTTTAATAACTTTTAGGATTATACTTTGTATATTTCTGTGTATCATTTGCAAATTACATTGTATTTTCTCTATTGTAAACAGACACTTTCAGAAAGTGGGAGGGATAGTGCAGTTCTCTGGGCAGCACAAGGGAGTTACCAGGGTATGCCTTAAGCTCTTGCTAATCAGTTGTGTGACTTGTCTTGCCAGCTGTATGCAGGTGAAGTTTGCTCAAAATTCACAATACACTTATTTTAACTAACAGAAGAGTAATATTACTAAAATATTGACAAAAGCAAGTTAAATTGTAGTTAAAACATTTCAGTTTAATTTGGAATTGATGCAGATTGAGTCTTTATATCAGCCCCAGGGGTTAGCCAGTTACCTTCTCTCTCCTATGTGAAATTTTGTATCCCAGAGAGCTTCATTGCTTTCTATGGAAGACATCTCTCATCTCTCGGTGATTTTCAGGTTCCTTCACTTTCTTTTTTTTAGAAAAATCAGTTGAGTTCTGCCCCTGTGACGTCAGCTCTATATTCTCTCTCCAAACTAGAGCATGTTTGATTATCTGGCCCATATAAAGTAATGACACTCTCTGGGAAACTGAGGCTGCAAGTTTTTCAGTTTTTATTTAAAAAAAAGACATTCAAAGGGAAATCTAATTTATAAAAGATACACACACACACATATATATAGTATATACAGGTAGCCCTCAGTTTACGCCGGGGTTAGGTTCCAGAAGGAATGGTTGTAAATCGAAACCGTTGTAAATTGAAACCCAGTTTATAATGTAAGTCAATGGGAAGTGAGGGAGTTAGGTTCCAGGTCCCTCTCAAAATTGTCATAAGTAACATCTAATACATTATTTTTAAAGCTTTGAGATGAAGACTTTAAATGCTAAACAGCATTATAAACCTAATAAAATAATCACACAACACAGAATATATAATTAAACTAAGTTAAATGAACAAAAACATTTGCTAAACAGCATTATAAACCTAATAAAATAATCACACAACACAACAGACTTCACTTGCATTTTTCTGCAAACAGTTCTTTCTATGCATTCCAATCTGGACTGATTTATAGACAGGAAGATCTTGTTCCTTTGAAATCTGCTTGATAGCTCAGGTCTGGTTAAACTGAATAATTTCAGCTTGCTTGGCTTTGCTGCAACACAAGCGGACAGCTCCACCTACTGGCTATTTTAACAAATGCACTGCTTCTCAATGCTTTTCAATAGCAGTCACATGACTGGAAAAAAGGGTTGTTATTCTGAAACGGTGTAAATTGAACCGTTGTAAAACGAGGGCCACCTGTATATATATATATATATATATATATATATATATACAAAGTATGACCCTAATTAAGTACACTGCTGTATACACAATAAAATACAAATAGCAAAGTTTAAATGTAATAAAATTTAATCTGAAGTGTAAAGTGAAATAAAATAGAAAGTACAAAGTGTAAATGCAGCAGAACTCTCATGTCATGCAGTGCTATACTGCTCTGGGCTTGTCTCTCCTTCACATACAGAAATGTAGGGACTGCCCCTTGGAGAAGCAAAGCAAAATCTGCCTTTTTAAAATGTCACTAGGGATCTTGCAGTGCTGGAGGATCCATTTAATAAGAATATCTCACCTGAGCGGAGAGGTTTTGAATATCAGGGATTGGGTCCTTGTAGAGAACTTTGCCCACCTGTCACATATCAGATATGTTACATCTGTTTAGTTCTTTACATATTTTATTGATGTTTCTTTTTCAGTTCAGTTAATTCAGCCTGTGCTGTGACTCAATTCTCTTTCTTTCCATTTTTTAAAGTTATTTTTATCCTTTACAGCAACACCCACAGAGATGACTCAGAAATTACTTCATCAGCATAGAATTGAGGACAAAGTTAGAAAGTTTAATTTCTTCATGGTAGGCACAATGAATTTTATAAATTGCATCTTGCAGCGTTTGTGTATATAATACTAAATCTCGATTTTTTTTTAAACTGTTAACATCCCCAAGACTTTAATATTTACTTTTTTTTTCTCTGAGTTTGTGTGAGCATATTATTATCTAGACTTGTGTAGCAGCGAATAATTCATTTCGGACGAATCATTCGTAACGAATATTCTAAATACTGATACTTGTTTGCTGCACTATTTGTTTAATTTAAAACAAAACAAATACAGAATATTTAGTAACATTTACATTTGTTTTCTTTAAAATTAATTTGTGTTCCTTTGATGCAGATGAAAAGGTGTGACCTGTAGTTTTATACTTACCTATAGCATGCTGGGGGAGCTGCGCTAATCCCAACCCTTCTCACAGAGCCCAGGGCCACACTAAGGACCTTCCCTTTTAGCGCAGGCTCTGGAGTCCACCATGGTAAGCCTTCTATTAGCGCAGAACTTGGTTCTGTGAGAATGGTCGGGATTAGCACGGCTCTTCACTATAGGTAAGTATTTTATTACCTTTTAAAGCTAAATAAAAGGAAACAAATATATACTAATGAATTTTGTTAGTATACTTTAATTTTCTTTAAATTAGTTTGTGCATTTGTTCGGATATTCATTTTGTAAAAAATTTAACGAATATCTGTATTTCTTTCATGTAATTAGCAAGAGTCCATGAGCTAGTGACGTATGGGATATACATTCCTACCAGGAGGGGCAAAGTTTCCCAAACCTCAAAATGCCTATAAATACACCCCTCACCACACCCACAAATCAGTTTTACAAACTTTGCCTCCCATGGAGGTGGTGAAGTAAGTTTGTGCTAGATTCTTCGTTGATATGCGCTTCGCAGCAGGCTGGAGCCCGGTTTTCCTCTCAGTGTGCAGTGAATGTCAGAGGGATGTGAAGAGAGTATTGCCTATTTAAATTCAATGATCTCCTTCTACGGGGTCTATTTCATAGGTTCTCTGTTATCGGTCGTAGAGATTCATCTCTTACCTCCCTTTTCAGATCGACGATATACTCTTATATATACCATTACCTCTACTGATTCTCGTTTCAGTACTGGTTTGGCTTTCTACTACATGTAGATGAGTGTCCTGGGGTAAGTAAGTCTTATTTTTGTGACACTCTAAGCTATGGTTGGGCACTTTTATATAAAGTTCTAAATATATGTGTTTAAACATTTATTTGCCTTGATTCAGGATGTTCAACATTCCTTATTTCAGACAGTCAGTTTCATATTTGGGATAATGCATTTGAATAATCAATTTTTTCTTACCTTAAAATTTGACTTTTTTTCCTGTGGGCTGTTAGGCTCGCGGGGGCTGAAAATGCTTCATTTTATTGCGTCATTCTTGGCGCGGACTTTTTTGGCTCAAAAAAAAAATTTCTTTGTCATTTCTGGCGTCATACCTGTCGCCGGAAGTTGCGTAATTTGTTTGACGTTTTTGCGCCAAAAATGTCGGCTTCACCGGATGTGGCATCATTTTTGGCGCTTAAAGCATTTAGGCGCCAAATAATGTGGGCGTCTTTTTTGGCGCTAAAAAATCTGGGCGTCATTATTGTCTACACATTATTTAAGTCTCATTGTTTATTTGCTTCTGCTTGCTAGAAGCTTGTTCATTGGCATTTTTTCCCATTCCTGAAACTGTCATTTAAGGAATTTGATCAATTTTGCTTTATATGTTGTTTTTTCTATTACATATTGCAAGATGTCTCAGATTGACCCTGAATCAGAAGATACTTCTGGAAAATTGCTGCCTGATGCTGGATCTACCAAAGATAAGTGTATTTGTTGTAAAATTATGGTAACTGTTCCTCCAGCTGTTGTTTGTAATGAATGTCATGACAAACTTGTTAATGCAGATAAGATTTCCTTTAGTAATGTTCCATTACCTGTTGCTGTTCCATCAACATCTAATATTCATGGTGTTCCTGTTAACATAAGAGATTTTGTTTCTAAATCTATTAAGAAGGCTATGTCTGTTATTCCCCCTTCTAGTAAACGTAAAAAGTATTTTAAAACTTCTCATTTTTCAGATGAATTTTTAAATGAACATCATCATTCTGATTCTGATAATGATTTTTCTGGTTGAGAGGATTCTGTTTCAGAGGTTGATACTGATAAATCTTCATATTTATTTAAAATGGAATTTATTCATTCTTTACTTAAAGAAGTCTTAATTGCATTAGAAATAGAGGAATCCGGTCCTCTTGATACTAAATCTAAACGTTTGAATACAGTTTTTAAACCTCCTGTAGTTATTCCAGAGGTTTTTCCCGTCCCTGATGCTATTTCTGAAGTAATTTCTAGGGAATGGAATAATTTGGGTAATTCATTTACTCCTTCTAAACGGTTTAAGCAATTATATCCTGTACCATCTGACAGATTAGAGTTTTGGGACAAAATCCCTAAAGTTGATGGGGCTATCTCCACTCTTTTTAAACGTACTACTATTCCTACGGCAGATAGTACTTCCTTTAAGGATCCTTTAGATAGGAAAATTGAATCCTTTCTAAGAAAAGCTTACTTATGTTCAGGTAATCTTCTTAGACCTGCTATATCTTTGGCGGATGTTGCTGCAGCTTCAACTTTCTGGTTGGAAGCTTTAGCACAACAAGTAACAGATCATAATACTCATAGCATTGTTAATCTTCTTCAACATGCTAATAACTTTATTTGTGATGCCATCTTTGATATCATTAGGGTTGATGTCAGGTATATGTCTTTAGCTATTTTAGCTAGAAGAGCTTTATGGCTTAAAACTTGGAATGCTGATATGTCTTTTAAGCCAACTTTGCTTTCCCTTTCTTTCCAAGGTAATAAAATTGTTTGGTTCACAGTTGGATTCTATTATTTCAACTGTTACTGGGGGGAAAGGAACTTTTTTACCACAGGATAAAAAATCTAAAGGTAAATTTAGGTCTGCTAATCATTTTCGTTCCTTTCGTCACAATAAGGAACAAAAACCTGATCCTTCCCCTACAGGAGCAGTATCAGTTTGGAAACCATCTCCAGTCTGGAATAAATCCAAGCCTTTTAGGAAGCCAAAGCCAGCTCCCAAGTCCACATGAAGGTGCGGCCCTTATTCCAGCTCAGCTGGTAGGGGGCAGATTATGTTTTTTCAAAGAAATTTGGATCAATTCGATTCACAATCTTTGGATTCAGAATATTGTTTCACAAGGGTACAGAATAGGCTTCAAGATAAGGCCTCCTGCAAGAAGATTTTTTCTTTCCCGTGTCCCAATAAATCCAGTGAAGGCTCAAGCATTTCTGAAATGTGTTTCAGATCTAGAGTTGGCTGGAGTAATTGTGCCAGTTCCAGTTTTGGAAGAGGGGCTGGGGTTTTACTCAAATCTCTTCATTGTACCAAAGAAGGAGAATTCCTTCAGACCAGTTCTGGATTTAAAAATATTGAATCGTTATGTAAGGATACCAACATTCAAAATGGTAACTATAAGGACTATTCTGCCTTTTGTTCAGAAAGGGCATTATATGTCCACAATAGATTTACAAGATGCATATCTGCATATTCCGATTCATCCAGATCACTATCAGTTTCTGAGATTCTCTTTTCTGGACAAGCATTACCAGTTTGTGGCTCTGCCGTTTGGCCTAGCAACAGCTCCAAGGATTTTTACAAAGGTTCTCGGTGCCCTTCTATCTGTAATCAGAGAACAGGGTATTGTGGTATTTCCTTATTTGGACGATATCTTGGTACTTGCTCAGTCTTCACATTTAGCAGAATCTCATACGAATCGACTTGTGTCGTTTTTTCAAGAACATGGTTGGAGGATCAATTTACCAAAGAGTTTGTTGATTCCTCAGACAAGGGTAACCTTTTTAGGTTTCCAGATAGATTCAGTGTCCATGACTCTGTCACTGACGGACAAGAGACGTCTAAAATTGGTTTCAGCTTGTCGAAACCTTCAGTCTCAATCATTCCCTTCGGTAGCCTTATGCATGGAAATTCTATGGTCTTATGACTGCTGCATCGGACGCGATCCCCTTTGCTCGTTTTCACATCCAACCTCTTCAGCTCTGTATGCTGAACCAGTGGTGCAAGGATTATACAAAGATATCACAATTAATATCTTTAAAACCGATTGTACGACACTCTCTAACGTGGTGGACCGACCATCATCGTTTAGTTCAGGGGGCTTCTTTTGTTTTTCCGACCTGGACTGTGATCTCAACAGATGCAAGTCTGACAGGTTGGGGAGCTGTATGGGGCTCTCTGACAGCACAAGGGGTTTGGGAATCTCAGGAGGCGAGATTACCAATCAACATTCTGGAACTCTGTGCGATTTTCAGAGCTCTTCAGTCGTGGCCTCTTCTAAAGAGAGAGTTGTTCATTTGTTTTCAGACAGACAATGTCACAACCGTGGCATATGTCAATCATCAAGGAGGGACTCACAGTCCTCTGGCTATGAAAGAAGTATCTCGAATACTTGTATGGGCGGAATCCAGCTCCTGTCTAATTTCTGTGGTTCATATCCCAGGTATAGACAATTGGGAAGCTGATTATCTCAGTCGCCAAACATTACATCCGGGCGAATGGTTTCTTCACCCAGAGGTATTTCTTCAGATTGTTCAAATGTGGGGACTTCCAGAAATAGATCTGATGGCTTCTCATCTAAACAAGAAGCTTCCCAGGTATCTGTCCAGATCCAGGGATCCTCAGGCGGAAGCAGTGGATGCATTGTCACTTCCTTGGAAGTATCATCCTGCCTATATCTTTCCTCCTCTAGTTCTTCTTCCAAGAGTGATTTCCAAGATTCTAAAGGAGCGTTAGTTTGTTCTGCTGGTAGCTCCAGCATGGCCTCACAGGTTTTGTTATGCGGATCTTGTCCGGATGGCTACTTGCCAACCGTGGACTCTTCCGTTAAGACCAGACCTTCTATCGCAAGGTCCTTTTTTCCATCAGGATCTTAAATCCTTAAATTTGAAGGTATGGAGATTGAACGCTTGATTCTCAGTCATAGAGGTTTCTCTGACTCCGTCATTAATACTATGTTACAGGCTCGTAAATCTGTTTCTAGGAAGATATATTATCGAGTCTGGAAGACTTACATTTCTTGGTGTTCTTCTCATCATTTTTCTTGGCATTCTTTTAGAATTCCGAGAATTTTATAGTTTCTTCAGGATGGTTTGGATAAAGGTTTGTCTGCAAGTTCTTTGAAAGGACAAATCTCTGCTCTTTCTGTTCTTTTTCACAGAAAGATTGCTAATCTTCCTGATATTCATTGTTTTGTAAAGGCTTTGGTTCGTATAAAACCTGTCATTAAGTAAATTTCTCCTCCTTGGAGTTTGAATTTGGTTCTGGGGGCTCTTCAAGCTCCTCCGTTTGAACCTATGCATTCGCTGGATATTAAATTACTTTCTTGGAAAGTTTTGTTTCTTTTGGCCATCTCTTCTGCTAGAAGAGTTTCTGAATTATCTGCTCTTTCTTGTGAGTCTCCTTTTCTGAGTTTTCATCAGGATAAGGCGGTTTTGCGAACTTCATTTACATTTTTACCTAAGGTTGTGAATTCTAACAACATTAGTAGAGAAATTGTGGTTCCTTCGTTGTGTCCTAATCCTAAGAATTCTAAGGAAAGATCGTTGCATTTTTTGGATGTAGTTAGAGCTTTGAAATATTATGTTGAAGCTACTAAAGATTTCCGAAAGACTTCTAGTCTATTTGTTATCTTTTCTGGTTCTAGGAAAGGTCAAAAGGCTTCTGCCATTTCTTTGGCATCTTGGTTAAAATCCTTGATTCATCATGCTTATGTCGAGTCGGGTAGAACTCCGCCTCAAAGGATTACAGCTCATTCGACTAGGTCAGTCTCTACTTCCTGGGCATTTAGGAATGAAGCTTCGGTTGATCAGATTTGCAAAGCAGCAACTTGGTCTTCTTTGCATACTTTTACTAAATTCTACCATTTTGATGTGTTTTCTTCTTCTGAAGCAGTTTTTGGTAGAAAAGTACTTCAGGCAGCTGTTTCAGTTTGATTCTTCTGCTTATAATTTCAGTTTTTTTCATTATAAGATTTAAACTTTATTTTTGGGGTGTGGATTATTTTTCAGCGGAATTGGCTGTCTTTATTTTATCCCTCCCTCTCTAGTGACTCTTGCATGGAAGTTCCACATCTTGGGTATTCATTATCCCATACGTCACTAGCTCATGGACTCTTGCTAATTACATGAAAGAAAACATAATTTATGTAAGAATTTACCTGATAAATTCATTTCTTTCATATTAGCAAGAGTCCATGAGGCCCACCCTTTTTTGAGGTGGTTATGATTTTTTTTGTATAAAGCACAATTATTCCAATTCCAATTCCAGCTAGTTTATAGAACAATAGGAGATGCTCTGCAAGCTCGGCAAGCCTGTGTGTATTGGGACTAAGGGAAACATCGATCAGCTGTTTGTCGGGTGTTGACGTCACACGCCGACCGGAAAATCTGCTGCTTTTCTCCCAAGCTTCCTTTGACCACACAATCACCGGGCTATATCGCTACACAAAGATACCTTTTTGTGCATGTTTTTATCTCGCATATTGTGAGTATTCTGGCTAAAGTGTTTGTCAATAAAGTGCTGTTTTTTTACATACAATATTGCACTATTGGAGTCTATCTGTTTGCCTTCACAGATTGCGCTGTCTTTTGTGGGATTGGAGTTACCTTATTTTATATGCTTTCGCACTTTTTTCTTATCACCCCACTTCTTGGCTATGCGTTAAACTGATTTGTGGGTGTGGTGAGGGGTGTATTTATAGGCATTTTGAGGTTTGGGAAACTTTGCCCCTCCTTGTAGGAATGTATATCCCATACGTCACTAGCTCATGGACTCTTGCTAATATGAAAGAAATGAATTTATCAGGTAAGTTCTTACATAAATTATGTTTTTTCTTACAAATATGCATTTCTTACAAAAATAATGCCCTTGTCTATCATTGTCTATAAAATGAACATATCGATAGAGGCTGAAAAGGCCGAGTTCCCAGTAAACAAGATTTTGACATTGATTTATCAAACTGACATGAAAATATAGCATATGGCTATATTTTCATGTCACAATAAGCAACCCAAATACATTTTCTACTTCACCAAAATTAAAGGTTAGGCAAACATTTGCACTCAATGGCACTCAATCAAGCAATGACTGTAAAATATGCCCTCAAAAATGCCATACAGTTCTCAAAAATGATGCCAAAAATAACATTTCTCCTCAGAAACAAAGAGGAGATGTTTGAACGTGTAAATTTACGGCTAGATTTAGAGTTCTGCGGCCAAAGGGGTGCGTTAGCTACGCATGCTTTTTTTCCCCCGCACCTTTTAAATACCGCTGGTATTTAGAGTTCACAGAAGGGCTGCGTTAGGCTCCAAAAAAGGGAGCGTAGAGCATATTTACCGCCACTGCAACTCTAAATACCAGCGTTGCATACGGACGCGGCCAGCTTCAAAAACGTGGTCGTGCACTATTCCCCCATAGGAAACAATGGGGCTGTTTGAGCTAAAAAAAAACTAACACCTGCAAAAAAGCAGCGTTCAGCTCCTAACGCAGCCCCATTGTTTCCTATGGGTAAACACTTCCTAAGTCTGCACCTAACACCCTAACATGTACCCCGAGTCTAAACACCCCTAACCTTACACTTATTAACCCCTAATCTGCCGCCCCCGCTATCGCTGACCCCTGCATATTATTATTAACCCCTAATCTGCCTCTCCCAACGTCGCCGCTCGATACACCGCCGCAACCTACGTTATCCCTATGTACCCCTAATCTGCTTCCCCTAACACCGCCGACCCCTATATTATATTTATTAACCCCTAATCTGCCTCTCCCAACGTCGCTGCCACCTACCTACAATAATTAACCCCTAATCTGCCGACCGGATCTCACCGCTACTATAATAAATGTATTAACCCCTAAAGCTAAGTCTAACCCTAACACTAACACCCCCCTAAGTTAAATATAATTTAAATATAACGAAATAAATTAACTCTTATTAAATAAATTATTCCTATTTAAAGCTAAATACTTACCTGTAAAATAAACCCTAATATAGCTACAATATAAATTATAATTATATTGTAGCTATTTTAGGATTAATATTTATTTTACAGGCAACTTTGTATTTATTTTAACCAGGTACAATAGCTATTAAATAGTTAATAACTATTTAATAGTTACCTAGTTCAAATAATTACAAAATTACCTGTAAAATAAATCCTAACCTAAGTTACAATTACACTACACTATCAATAAATTAATTAAATAAAATACCTACAATTATCTACAATTAAACCTAACACTACACTATCATTAAATTAATTAAATAAAATACCTACAATTATCTACAATTAAACCTAACACTACACTATCAATAAATTAATTAAATACAATACCTACAAATAAATACAATGAAATAAACTAACTAAAGTACAAAAAATAAAAAAGAACTAAGTTACAAAAAATAAAAAAATATTTACAAACATTAGAAAAATATTACAACAATGTTAAACTAATTACACCTACTCTAAGCCCCCTAATAAAATAAGAAAGACCCCCAAAATAAAAAAAAATGCCCTACCCTATTCTAAAATTAAAATAGAAAAGCTCTTTTACCTTACCAGCCCTGAAAAGGGCCCTTTGCGGGGCATGCCCCAAAGAATTCAGCTCTTTTGCCTGTAAAAAAAAACATACAATACCCCCCCCCCAACATTACAACCCACCACCCACATACCCCTAATCTAACCCAAACCCCCCTTAAATAAACCTAACACTACCCCCCTGAAGATCTTCCTACCTTATCTTCACCACGCCGGGTTCACCGATCGATGCAGAAGAGCTCCTCCGATGTCTTGATCCAAGCCCAAGCGGGGGGCTGAAGATGTCCATGATCCGACTGAAGTGTTCATCCAAGCGGGAGCTGAAGAGGTCCATGATCGGGCTGAAGTCTTCATCCAAGCGGGAGCTGAAGAGGTCCATGATCCGACTGAAGTCTTCTATCAAGCGGCATCTTCAATCTTCTTTCTTCCGGATCCATGTAGTTCATCCCGCCGACGCGGAACATCCATCTTCACCGACGACTTCCCGACGAATGACGGTTCCTTTAAGGGACGTCATCCAAGATGGCGTCCCTCGAATTCCGATTGGCTGATAGGATTCTATCAGCCAATCGGAATTAAGGTAGGAAAATTCTGATTGGCTGATGGAATCAGCCAATCAGATTGAGCTCGCATTCTATTGGCTGATCTATTCTATTTGCTGTTTTTTTACTGTTTGTAATTAATTTAGTGCTAGATTACTGAGTGTAGCACAAGTATTTGAGCCTGAGCTATATTGGGTATAGTGTAAAGGTTTGCATTCATCAGGCTTAACGCTCGTATTATGAATTGAAAGTAAAAACAATTGTGTGAGCGCAATCGTGATTTACATTAGAATCATTCCCTCGACTTCCGAGCTCTGGTTAACTGTTTCGTGAAACTAAAAAGCTGCACAAAATACATCAAAAATACATTTCAAAGTACAGTTACACTCATAATAACAATATCTGTATATATGTATTCTAGATTGTAAATTCCTATGGGAATAGGGCCCTCAATTCCTTCTGTAACATAAACATAGTAACATAGCAGATAAGGTTGAAAAAAGACTGAAGTCCATCGAGTTCAACCTATACAAATCTAAAATACTTACAAAAAGCTCCAGTTAAGCTTAAATAACCCCACTAAAAGGTGACCCATTTAATACTAGCAATCATATCCATGAATTTTGTTTATATACAGAAATGTATCCAGACTATTTTTAAATGTATCTATGGTATTGGCATTCACTACCTCCTTTGGTAATGAGTTCCACAATTTTATTGCTCTTACAGTGAAAAAACGTTTCCGTTGCAGGAGATTAAATCTCCTTTCCTCCAACCTTAAATTATGACCTCTTGTCATAAACAATTTTCTTGGAATAAACAGAGCTTCTACCATCTCTGTATATTGGCCTTGAATATATTTATATAAAGTAATCATGTCCCCTCTCAAGCGCCTTTTTTCTAAAGAAAACAGACCCAGTTTGGCTAACCTCTCCTCATAGGTTAATTTCTCCAATCCCCTTATTAGTTTTGTGGCCCTTCTCTGAACTTTTTCTAGTTCTGCAATATCTTTTTTAGCGATCGGTCCCCGGTACTGCACTCCAAACTCAAGGTGAGGTCTTACCAGAGCTTTATATAGTGATAGAATTATGCTTTCCTCCCTTGAATCAATGCCTCTTTTAATACATGCTAGTATCTTATTAGCCTTTGAAGCCGCTGCCCTGTATATGTTTGTAAAATTTTGTCTTGTCTATTACAAGTTTTATATCATTGTTTTCTTTAAATGAATTGTACCCATGGACAGCACTGTGGAATATGTTGGCGCTTCATAAATAAAGTATAATAATAATAATAATACCTATATATAATATATCATCAGATATATATAGAAATATATATTTATGAATAAATAGAACATATTCTGCTATTTAAAAACATTGGAATATGAAATATATTTATATTTTCATGTCGGGTTAGCGCAAATGAGAATATGCAATCATGTTCATGCTAGTTGGGTTACCGCTAGAGCAAAAACCTCTACAGCTAGAGCGAAAACAGTTTACTTTCAACTCATAATATAAGTGCAACCCGATGAACACAAACATCTTACTTCTAGCGCAATTAACACCCAAGCGGGAGTGTTAATTTGCGTTTCACTTGTAATCTGGACACCGCCTTGTCAGTGAGTCAAGGACACCTCTGCTGAGCTGTTCTGCTAAAATAATATTTATTTTATTTCCCCCCAGCTCAGCCTCAGCAACACAGGCTGCCCTAAGTGGTGGTGGTGGAGGGGGGGTCAGACAGGCACTGCCAGTCCTGATATGGGGAACAGACAGTTATTGACAATACTGAAAAGGCTGAGAGAGGCAATACATTGGAGAGGACACTCAGGCACTGAAAGGACCAAGTGGGGATGCAGAGAGGCACTGCCAGCACTGAGTGAGGCAGTGAGGGAGCAGCCATGCATTGACATGAATGAGAAAGGTAGGAGAGGCACTGAATTAATTGTAGGGGACACACAGGCACTGACAGGACTGGGTGGGGTGACAGAGGCACTGACAGGACTGGGGTTTAGAGAGTCAGTAAGAGACACAATCACAACATGAGGTCAGTAGCTCTTATGGCCAAGTTGCATATCAGTCACCTGACCATCACGGTCTGCACTCTGGCTGCTGCAGCAATCGCCGCACCCCCCATACATCAGAACCGGATCGGATCATATTTCAGACTAGCTTTTCTTATGGCCAAGTAAGTTGCATAACTTAAACACTTGGCCATGTCATGAAGGGATTAAAGATAATCTAATGTTTCCATAAGTACTGTTAGTAGGTGTTCTATATTAGGGATAATGAGCCTATTGCACATATGACAGTGTTAAAAAATGTTCTGGCAATTGGGCTACTACCTTACTGTTTGGTTTATGGGTTTGGCTTAGCACCTTAGGCTATGATTATGGCGTAAGCTGAAATGCGTAAGCCTGTGGTGCTATGCTCTATTATACACTTTGTTTCCTCCGTGAAGTTGTTTTAACCAGTTAGATTACAATAAAGATATTTGGATTTTTTATTGAGCATTTCCTCCTTTTTGTTTCTATGCTTCACCTACAAGTTGGATTGCTCGCTGAACATTGACCTCACTGCAAGCCTGTACCTGCTGCTGTTGCTCCTTTCCCTCCACTGAGAGTCCTGGATCTATAACATCATTGACGCTGACACATGCGGAATACTTGCCGCCGACATGTTCGGTTGTGGATCTGAATGATCGCTGGAAGTGAGTCCCTGCTCCCTGGTAAGGCGGTGTGTTGCTTTCTTGTTTTTCTGTATGGACATGTATAAGGGATTTATAAAATGTGGACTTTGTTACATGGGAGCTTTGTAAGGTTTTGGTGACTCTATCGCAGTGTTACCCTGGTGTGGTAACAGAAAAATTGGTCTTGGAATTCATAGGAATGGTTACTTCACATTTTTTACTTATTATTTAGATACTTCTGGTAGTATCTGGGAACTGTCGCCTATAGAATATTTCCTGTGCTTTAATACCATGGAGGAAACAATACAAGATAAGAAAGTTTTCTTTTCTTTGAGGCCTGCTACGGCACGACATGGGACAACACAGGACTGTGATCGTATATTTTCAGATGACAAGAGTGCTTTTTCACTTAGCACACTATTCGACACTATGGAGAAATTGTTGTTAAAAGAGAAGAAAATTCAATAGGACATTTGGACTTTTGATAAATATATCATAGCGGGCATGATACCTAGGGGTCTGTGGGTCTACAAATTCCCCACTTTTGAGGTGGATTGTAGGGTAAAGGAGAATGTAGATTCCTGGGGGTCTATTTATGAAGCAGCGGATGCTGCCTTAGATAGACCCACTCCACTTCAGTCCCAGCTGAAGCAGAAGTTAAGAAGCAGCAGACCTAAGACCGCTGCTCCTTAACTCATCCGACACCTCTGAAGTGGCGGACAGCAATCCCTGACACCCCCTGCTAGCGACCGATTGGCCGCGAATCTGCAGGGGGTGGTATTGCACCAGCAGTTCACAAGAACTGCTGGTGCAATGATAAATGCCGACAGCATATGCTGTCGGCATTTATCGATGTGCGGCGGACATGATCCGCTATATCGGATAATGTCATCCGCATATTAATAAATGGACCCCCTGGAACAATATATTATCAGAGTGTTCCTCACGACTAATGTTAATGTTGATTGCATATAAAAAAGCATCTTTGGATAAAATTAAGGCAGAGATAGATGATTTGCAGATTTGCAGATTGAACTGAACAAAAGAAGCACCGAGCCTGAATTTTTATGGTTTGATGGTATATTACAGAATTCGGTTGCAAGGGGCAAATCATCTATCATGAAGAATAAACACATTAAATTTATCTGATTACACATCAAATACAGTTTACATTTTGAGCAGGGGTCAAGTCCTACAAAAAAAAGTGTGGGAAGGAACTCACCAAGACTTTCACCCCCCTCACAATTAATATTGTTTTATATAAATGTATATATACATACTGTAATTATATGTATATAATCTATACGCTTTGGTTAATGAAAGCAAATTAAATCCAATGAAGGGTTGAATGGTTGCCTTTGGGCCTGAGATTCATCCTCTATCACAGAGTCTCACCCACTTAAGGTACAATAGTCCTATTTCTGCTGAGGGGAGCTAAATAACCCCAATCAAGCCACACAGAAATGTAAGCACCATATGTTCCACAGTGTGGGGTGATCACACAGCAGGACCGCTGACAGGTTTGTATTTAGTGTATTGTAGGAAGTGTTACTGTAAAAAGAGAGAGATGCACTCAGCTGAGACAGAACAAAAGCTAGAAAAACTTCCGTGCCTGTTAATTTTCAGTGCCACTCAGGGTGCATACTCTTTTAGCACACTATGCCCCTTCACAGAGAAAAAATATCCTGTAGCATATCAGTCTGACCCTGCCCAATGACAGTCAAGCACCAAAATACCAGGCAATTCTTTTCTGAACAAGAGAAACAACAACCCCAGACGATCGTTTCGGCCTTCTGTGGGCCTCGTCAGTGAGGTGCAGTCGCATCTCTCTAAGGGCATGTGTGCAAGGAGTCCACGTCTGGTTTCCCCTTTTACTCTTAGGGAGACCCAAGAGCAATTTGCATAAATATAAAAAGAGAGAGAGATGCACTCAGCTGAGACAGAACAAAAGCTAGAAAAACTTCCGTGCCTGTTCATTTTAGGGTGCCACTCAGGGTGCATACTCTCTTAGCACACTATGCCCCTTCACAGAGAAAAAATATCCTGTAGCATATCAGTCTGACCCTGCCCAATGACAGTCCAGCACCAAAATACCAGGCAATTCTTCTCTGAACAAGAGAAACAACAACCCATGATTGTTTCGGCCTTCTGTGGGCCTCGTCAGTGAGGTGCAGTCGCATCTCTATAAGGGCATGTGTGCAAGGAGTCCACGCCTGGTTTCCCCTTTTATTCTTAGGGACCCCCAAGAGGCCGAAACGATCGTCTGGGGTTGCCTTTTCCTTGTTCAGAGGAGAATTGGGCAGAAATAAGCTACTTCCAGGTGGTAACCGGGCCATAGAACAAGCTATTGATTCTGCTGTTCGATCCTGGCAGACTGCTTCTCTTTCTGTTTTGCATATGTAAATATGACCCTGGGGATAGTCTGCCTATGGGTGATGGGGGAAACCAGATGTGGACTCCTTGCCCAATGTGCTTAGTGTAATATGGCTGCACCTCACTGACGAAGCCCACAGAAGGCCGAAACGATCATCTGGGGTTACCTTTTCCTTGTTCAGAGGAGAATTGCCTGGTATTTCGGGGATGGACTGACCTTGTCGGCGGGATCAGACTGATATACTACAGGAAAGTTTTCCTCTGGGAAAAGCACAATTGGGCAGAAAGAAGCTACTTCCAGGTGGTAACCGGGCCATAGAACAAGCTATTGATGCTGCTGTTTGTTCCTGGCAGACTGCTTCTCTTTCTGTTTTGCAGAGGAAGTGTTACTGCCCATTACTAGATGATCTCACAATCCTCTAACAAACTGTGCTTCAGCTCCACCCACCGGCATCAGCAGTGTTTACTGAAGCATTTCTGCACTCTGTCTAGAGGGAACTTAGTTCCTCCTGCAAAAATAGTGCAGGAGCTCTGTTCCCATGCGTTCCCACCCGACTTGACCCCTGATTTAGAGTAGAAAAAAGCATAATGAGTTTAGATAAAATCAGCCTTTTACTAGGAGAAATAGAAGGAGGGGCAGGGGATGGGGAGGCAATAGGTCAACATCACCTAAAAATGTTTCCTTTTCTGATAGTGAAACTGATTATACCTCAGATGACGCTAAGTCGTTGCCTGACACCCATGACCCCTCTAGGCCTGGTATATTGAAACATACCGATAAAACCAATGTTACAGTTACATCTAGTAAGGCAGTCATTACCCAAAGTAAAGGAGCCACAGGGTTCTTCCAAATACCAGGGGAATTATCCAAAAACATCACAATTGAACTATTCTCAGACAGTTCAGCTAGATCTGGATAAGGTTTTTCCAGTAGAACAGGATCCAGCAGGAGGGGGCACGAACATACCAAATATGTTAGTCACACAAAATGCACAAAATACACAGGAAAGATATCAGCTCAGGGACAATCACCCGGTGAGCAAGTACAAATAACTAATATAATCAATCTGTCAAGTACTGTGTTATCCTTTGATCAAGAAGGTTTGTTAAGCTTAGGTCTAGGATTTGCACCCACTACAGATTTCGTTATTTTTCAGACCCATTTAGACTTAAAGGGACACTGTACCCAAATTTTTTCTTTCATGATTCAGATAGAGCATGCAATTTTAAGCATCTTTCTAATTTACTCCTATTGTCAAATTTTCTTTATTCTCTTGGTATCTATATTTGAAAAGCAAGAATTTAAGTTTAGATGCCGGCCCATTTTTGGTGAACAACCTGGGTTGTCCTTGCTGATTGGACAGCAAAAATAAACAAGTGCTGTCCATGGTTCTAAACCACAAATTGGCTGGCTCCTTAGCTTAGATGTCTTCTTTTTCAAATAAAGAAAGCAAGAGAACGAAGAAAAATTGATAATAGGAGTAAATTAGAAAGTTGCTTAAAATTGCTTGCTCTATATGAATCACAAAAGAAAAAATTTGGGTTCAGTGTCCCTTTAAATCGTTTTGTCAGGAATATGACTTTGAAAAAACATTTTGGTAATGAGGTAACTTTCGAAAATAGGTCTTCTACTTGTCTGACACAATTTCAGCCTGAATTTGTTAATTTTAGGGATAACTGTGATCTAGTTTCCTTGCGTATGTTGGAATCAGAGGGCAGGAGCTGTGAGGGAAAGAGTAATAGAGGTGTGTCCCTTAGGAGCAATTCTAGATTTTACCCTTTCAAGAGCAGGGGGGATATCCTTGAAACTTTTCATAAACGGTAGAGAATGACCTAGTGGTCCTGAAGGATTCTGATAAACGTTACAGACACAATCTGTCTAGATCTCAAAGAGAGGCTCTGAAATCCTTAGAGACTAATAATACCTTGGTCATACGCCCTGCAGACAAGGGCAGATCGGGTGTGGTAATGGACAGAGCCCAGTATATTACTGAAGTGTTAAGACAGTTAAGCAATACCAATGACAATTTGGTTCTGCCTAGGGATCCAACAATACGGTTTAAAAATTAACTTAAGGATATATTGGATGATCGCGTTGAATACGGTTTTCTGGATTAAAAAAACAGCAGAATACATAGATGTAAAATTCCCTAAGATTCCGTGGTTCCACCATCTCCCAAAAGTTCATAATTTCCTAACTGAGATAAAAGGCCGTCCCATAGTCAGTGGTATTGACTCCTTACTGGAACATACCTCTCAATGGTTGGATTCTATTCTACAACCTTTAGTTACTTCCCTTGTTTCTTATATACAGGATACCAAGCATGTTTTGAATCTTTTAACAAAGGTTGATTGGAAGCAGGGCTCTATATGGCTTACCATAGATTCAGTTGTTCTGTATTCCACAATTCCTCATTCAGAAGGTATCAAAGCAATTAGCTTTTTGTCTGCAGAATTTTTCTGATTTCACCTTTTGAATTTCAAGAATATGTTATCAGGGTCATGCAATTCCTACTCACTCATATTTTTTTCAAATTTGAGGATGATTTCTATCTCCAAAGATGTGGCACAGCTATGGGAGCCAAGTTTTCCCCCTCCTATGCCAATTTATATCTAGGCTGGTGGGAGCTGGTGCACATCTTTGGAGATGGAAATCCCTTTAGGTCTTATATAGGATTTTACAAACATTTTATTGATGACCTGTTGCTGATTTGGTTGTGCCCTGAAGAAGTGATACCTCAATTTGGGAATTATCTTAATAACAGTGATTTAGGCCTTCAGTTCACCTTTGAACATAACTTGGTAAAGATCAATTTTCTTGATCTCACACTTATAGGTGGTTTTGATGGTAAGGTGATGACAAGGATGTATGGAAAGCCGATCTCTGGAATACTCTCATTCATGCCTCTAGTTGCCATCCTAGGGGCAGTATACCAGAATAAGGCGGAACTGCAGTGAATACAAAGATTTTCTTGTAGAAGCAGACAACTTGGAGCAAAGACTTAGGGATAGACAATATCCACAAGGAGATATATTAAGAGCTAGGCAGTCTGTAGAAACTGAGCCGAGACAAACCTTTTTAAAAGAGAAATGTCCAGATAAAAGTAAAGGAGGCTTTGAGGGTATGCATTTTGTAACCAACTTTAGTGCTCAATATCAGGATATTTGTAAGATTATTAAAAAAACCTTTTTCTATCCTGGCTGCGGATGATGGTATATCTACAGTAACCAAAAAGGGTATGAGGTGTTCCTGCAGGAAGTGTCGCACTTTAGGGTCCACCCTGTCCCCAACCCAACTAAGATCTACTATCCAAACTTCATCTTCATGGCTTAGACATTTGGGCATGTTCAAATGTGGACATAGGAAATGTAAGCCCTGTGACTATGTACATGTCACTTCTACTTTTAAATCTGAAATCAAGGGTGACATTTTTGACATAAAATCATGTCTTAATTGTACCTCTACTGGTGTGATAAATTTGATAAATTGTGTCCAATGTAAGGTCCAATACATTGGTCTCACCAGTAGAGATATAAATTTGCGTATTAGGGAACATTTCTCAACTATAACAGCTGAGAAGTCTCCCACTCCCTTGGTCCAACATTTTGCAACACAAACTTAACCACTCTCTCAATACTTTTAGTTGGTGTGTCATTGAAAAGGTCAAAACTCCTAAACGGGGTGGAGATTTAGAACTACTTTTAGCAAAAAGGGAGATGTATTGGATATTCCGGATGGGTACTAGCATCCTGTGATTGTAAGTATAAAGGTGCAATATAAGTCTAACATTTAAATGTTTAATTTCAATGAACGCAAGTCAGCACTCACAGAGATGTACTAGTTAAAGGGACAGTAGACCTCAAAAATAATGTTATATAATTCTGCACATAGTGCAGAATTATATAACATTATATTAGCCAAACTTTGTAAAACCTAATATACCCTTTTAATTAAAAAAAAAAAACGGCTGTTTTACAGACCCGCTCTCTGTGCTCTTCTGAGTGGGTCTGTTTGTTTCACACAGCGCATCGGGCCAGCTGTATAGTCACAGCCCGGCCCGACCATGCCATTATACACAGTGCAGCTCGCTCCTGCTGTCAGACAGAGCAGGAGCGAGCTGCACTTAGTGTTATGGCGCGGTCAGGCCGGGCTGTGACTATACAGCTGGCCCGATGCGCTGTTTGAAACAAACAGACCCGCTCAGAAGAGCACAGAGAGCGGGTCTGCAAAACAGCCATTTTTAAAAAAAATTAAAAGGGTATATTAGGTTTTACAAAGTTTGGCTAATATAATGTTATATAATTCTGCACTATGTGCAGAATTATATAACATTATTTTTAAGGTTTACTGACACTTAAGGAAGGAAACTTATACCCCTTTTATTTATGAATATTTACCCCCTAGCTATTATAATATGAGGGATTATTTAATCATAAGAGTGAACATTTACCATTAGCCGGAATTGATGTGGACAGCATTATTAAAAATAACAGATATAGTTGTGTGTTCACTTTTTGATGCTAGGGGTGATTCATGAGAGACTTTAAATTATACACTAGAAGAGTCAGAACCACGATTTGAAATGTAGCCACACAAGGGTTAATAAGCAATGAATATGTTAATTTTGTACTGAGTTATTGCCCTATAGGAGTCATTTGCTCTGTTTTTAAAGGCGGGGTTTTTCCTACGCAAATTAGCAGCTTTGATAACGGCAACAAGTCGAAACATGTCAGCTGTACGAGCTGACTCCTAATAGGGGACTACCACCCTGTATCCTGTTGTTTTTACAACCATTTTATTGGATTTATAAATAAAGATTTTTCGTTTTATTATACCACTGGTTCTCCAACAAAATCCTTTGTCTACTTTTGCTGGGTACTAGGATCCCTCATGGTTTGAACTCCAGATTTGATTTAATACATTTCTGGGAGTAATCTTAGTAATAGTCATCATGCCATTTATATGCATTTAAATTTTTAATTTTTACTCTTCTATGACTTTACCATTCATCTATACCAGCTTGACAGCATTAACTAAGGGTATTGTGTTTAGTATTCTATATGATGTGGTGGATTTAAATTAAATTTTGATTACATTACACTGCATAATGGATCGGTAAATATGTATCAGATACATTTGCCTTACTTATCTTATTTCGTTTTATTTAATTGTGCACCCATCTAATTTGATGACCTTATGTTATTTATTTATTATTTTTTGTATTTCTTGTATTTTCTTTTATATTTATATGACTGTTGTCAAATTAAATCTACGTCTTTTCTTTACGATCTAATAGAACATTGTATACATAAAGCAATGTATCTGTTCTGTGTACACATATGTAAATATGAACATCAGCTGTTAAAGATGTTATCAATTGTATCCTATATGTGTCGTTTACTGGCCTGTGCATTTAGAGCACATATTAATTTAACCAATGGGGTCTTGTTGTCCCTGTTTTAAGTTGTGGGTTTGGCTTAGCACCTTAGGCTATGATTACGGAGTATGCCGAAAACGCGTAAACCTGTGGTGCTACGCTCTATTACACACTTTGTTTCCATTGTGAAGTTGTTTAACCAGTTGGATTACAATAAAGATATTTTGAATTTTTATCGAGCATTTCCTCCTTTTTGTTTCTACTCATATATAAATATACAAACATATTATTGCAGATATATGCAGAACATCTGACCATTTAATAGTTGTAGGTAGGAAACCTTTTAATAAGTCAAGGGTACTTGGAAATCAGGCAAAATCTAAAATATGATATATGGAAGCCTTATTATTCTATAATAGTTCTGCTTACATACAAACCCAGTACAAAAAGAGTGGTGTCTTGTAGGGGAATAATATATTGTTATACTACAAATGTAAAGTGTTTTTTCACTATAGGCAGGTTGTTTCGCCCTCGTTGGGGCTCGTCAGTATGATGTAGGTTTTATGTTATTGGACTCAAGCATTGATTTTAGGTTTACGGCTATATGCCACTTTTTCTGAAGATAAAATTCATTTTTGTAACTACACTTACAAAGCATGAAATCAATGCTTGAGCAGAACAGCAGCACCAACCATAGACAGCCTGTTTGGCCCGCTTGGGGCTCATCCCTCCATTGTATTAATCTTAGCAAGAAACAAATATACTTATCTGTGCAAAATTTCAACACTTATAATTCAAAATCCATTTCAATATAATGGGCAGCCCTATAGCAAAGGGTGGAATGCTCGAGGACATCAGCATCAACCATAATGACTTGAGTGAGAGAGTCCCAAAGTAGCGAAACAGGCTGCCTATGGTTGATGCTGTGTTATTTAAGCCTCATGTATTTCACAGTTTGCTACACTACTGGTTTAAACTAACAGGAGCATAAGGGGTGCCATATTAAAAATGCATTTTGAATTAGTAATACACTCTGTAGGATAATTTGTATATTCTATTCTTTGTATATCTATTAATTGCTGAACTAATTAAATGGAGGGTTTATCTCACTCTATTAACAGCAATACATTTATTTGGTACAATGGGAGTCCCTGCTCTAAAGGATTTCCATGGGTGTAAGTGCAGACCCTGTTCCAAGGAGCTTACAATCTAGTGATTTAGTGCTTTGCTCAAAGAGCTTACAATATTGTATTTAAAGAGAACTTACCTCTGGGTACTTACAGTGTAGAGAAATAAAAGAGATCCCTGTTGTAAAACTGCACTCAGCATGTGACATAACACTAGTCCCTCTGAAATCTTCAATCTTCCTGCCACTGCCATAGAGTATTCCAGTATTCGTTATACTGCTTGCCAGATATAAATCAGTCTATGCACATCTTGTAAAGATTTTTTTATCCAATGCAAGAAGATAGGTGCATGACACACTGTAGCTTATAATGCAGTATTTTTTCTGTTTCTAATCTGAGGTATAAAATACAGGACCATCCCATGCTTCACTAGGACTCTCTGCTTCAAAAATCCAACAGTAGTACTTGTCCCACGGTGACTGTAGACATTTAAGTTTAGTGTCACAGACATGGTAGTCCTTGTTCTAGAGAGTGCTGCAGTTCTCAGATAAAATTGTAAACCAGCTGCAAGATGCTTATAACCTAGAAGTATTATTGGAGTCCCTACGTCAAGGCATTGCATTGAGGATATAACTGCAAACACATTAATTATATCATTGTATTCTCTTTGCCAAGATACTTAACATTATTACATTATACAGATATGTGCAGTGAGAGTGGATTTAAGCCATTCAATTTGATTTAATATCAGTTTATTAAAGTTATAGAAGTGTAAGTGTAATTATGCTTTATTGTTGGTGTTATGATTAAAGTTCTAGTGTCACAGAGATGATTTGTATATCTTATATCAATAAGCCTTGAAAAGTACAGAAACCTTTAAACATACAGAACCAAATTAAAGCTAAAGATTTTTGTGAAATGGGAAAGTAAAGGAAAAGCGCTACAGAAATGTGAGAAATGATCTAACTTAGGCTCTTGGAGCAGGATCTGTATTTACAATCTAGTGTGGTAATGAGATGTCTTGCTCAAAGATCTTACAAATGTGTTAATCTCAGAAAATCTTACCTTAGATACCTACAGTTTAGTAATATTAAAATCGTTGAAGGACATCGGCCATCAGCGCGAATACTGCAGGCCAGATGCGCATCAGTCTGATTAGAATTTATTTCAGATCGCCAGTTGTCTTTTCTTCATCCGGGTCAAGCAGAGAAAACAGCTGCATCAGATGCTGCACCTTACAGTACAGTGTTTAATGAGGGTCCCTGCACCAGTGAGTTTGCAGCGTGAGGATATCTGCTATCAGCGCGTATACTGCAGGCCAAATGCGCATCAGTCTGATCTGAATTTATTTCAGATCGCCAGTTGTCTTTTCTTCATCTGGGTCAAGCAAAAGAAACAGCTGCTTCAGATGCTGCACCTTACAGTACAGTGTTTAATGAGGGTCCCAGCACCAGTGAGTTTGCAGCGTGAGGACATCTGCTATCAGCGTGAATACTGCAGGCCAGATGCGCATCAGTCTGATCTGAATTTATTTCAGATCACCAGTTGCTTTTTCTTCATCTGGGTCAAGCAGACAAACAGCTGCATCAGATGCTGCACTTTACAGTACAGTGTTTAATAAGGGTCCCAGCACCAGTGAGTTTGCAGCGTGAGGACATCTGCTATCAGCGTGAATACTGCAGGCCAGATGCGCATCAGTCTGATCTGAATTTATTTCAGATCATTAGTTGTCTTTTCTTCATCCGGGTCAAGCAGAAAAATAGCTGCATCAGATGCGGTACCTTACAGTACTTTAATGAGTTTAATGAGGGTCCCTACACCAGTGAGTTTGCAGCATCTAAATTGCAGACCCATGCTGTGGGGTTTATATTCTAGGCCTTTACTAGAAGTCCTTGCTTTAGCGCATTTGCAGACTAATGATGCAGTAATTCTTATCATCCTTAAAGCTGGTTTAAAGCCTTTACTGCCAGCTGCAAGTCTTATAAAGATATGTGGAGGAAGCACAGAAAGGCATTGGTGTGTCCTACAGTTATGGCTATAATACTTATAATGCTATAATATTAAAATATATGTATTTTTAAATAAAGGTGTGAAGATAATATTGATCATTATTATGTACGGTTTGTATTGTATGTTTTGTCTCAGAGTACTGGTGCCCATAGGATGCTACAAAGTTTAAGTTATTACTTCTGTCATTTATCGGTATTATTTTACAATGTATATAAAGATGATGACTTAGTTTTATTCAGTTAATGAGGGGTGGTGATCATGGTAACACTACCTGTAGTAATTGGTGTTCATACCTGCAGCTCCCACCGGATGCCATTTGCATTGTGTTGTAGGTAGTCACTGTTCTTCATACCAGCACATATACAGAGCTGTGATTGTAAAGCACTAGTAATGTGCTAGCTGTGAAATAAAGATATTAGATAACAAATATTTACATGTCACTGATTACTGAAGCTCAGCAGGATCAGTCTGACTCTTTCAACTCTAGTAAAGTGAGCAGCAGTTATGAGGAAGGTGGCTTTGTGTTGTCAGTTGGTTTTGGGACATAACTGCTGCATCACATAAGCCACTCCCCTAATCCTGTCACCATGACAACCAGGCATCACATTATACCATGTCAGTTTTGCCTTTAGTTATGTTATTAGTGTTGCTTTAATATAAGGTAATTAATTATGCATAATAAAACAACTTTGTATTATACTCATTATTTATTTTGCCCCTTTTCATGTAATTTAGCTCTGAAAATTGTACATTGAGCTGGAACTGCATCCTGCTTACTATTCAGAGCTAACTCTGCATCACATATAGATAACAACTGCAAAACAATTCACTTTATACTAACAATGATTAGCCTTGTTGTCTGCCTACTCAAACTTATCTGGCTCCTCCAAATAAGGCAAGTGTTGGGTGCAGTTTTTCTATTGAAAACCAATTGCAATAAAATAGGATTTTAGACTTGGCTGTAGGGCGATAACAGAAGGTGTTTATTGTCCCTTATAGTTGTAACAAAACTCCTATTATAAATCCTGAGTTTCCAATGCGTTTATGTTGGGGATAGATTATTAAAATGTTATGAACTGCTTTAGTCTGGTAATATCTACAGAGCTATGGCTGAGCCTCAGGATCATGTCATGTGATTACCTCTGAGGTTACCAGCCATACTAATTAGCATATGTAATTGTGCAGTATAGCTAGGAAACTGCAGGAGCTAGGTCTGTCATTATTTAATAGTACAGTCCCCACATTTAGAAGCCTTTATGTCTGTATCAATTTTATATTAATTATAGTTGATCTGATCCATACAAATAGCAGGGTGTCCAGTATTTTAGAAGGCTGTCCAATACAATCTGTACTAAAATAGTGGACACTTTAAGACCACTGTCAGCTAAACGTAAAGGGCCTTCTAGGCCTTTATGCATTAGAAATATGGCTAAAAAAAGTTACACTGTGCATTTTCTATTATATGTGTTACAGACAACCATGGGGGTGTTCAATTATTGCTGGGTGTTTACTTCTGGCAGCCAAGGGGGTCACATCACTACTACGTACATGTGTTACTGGCAACAAAGGGGTGACAAATATATGTGTTGGGATCAAGGGTGGGGCCTAAGGTTGAGCTTTTGTGGGGACATTGGAGCCGATTTATTATCCTGCGGACGGACATGTCCGCCGCACATCGATAAATGTGTCGGCATTTATCATTGCACAAGCAGTTCTGGTGAACTGCTTGTGCAATGCCACCCCTGCAGATTCGCTGCTAGCAGGGGGTGTCAATCAACCCGATCGTATGTGATCTGGCATATTGCTGTCCGCCTCAGAGGCGGTGGACAAGACAGAAGTGGTGGACGAGTTAAGGAGCAGCGGTCTTAAGACCGCTGCTTCTTAACCCCTGTTTCCGGGGAGACTGAAGGCTCATGCGGAAACAGAGGCTTTAGGGGCTGTACAGGGCATGATAAATCGGCCCCATTGTGTGAACTCAGCTTCATCCCTTGTCCAGTCACCTATAGGTTGTCCGGTAATTTTATGGAGCACAGCTGGCAGCCCTACTGTCTTTCTGTCAGTCTGTCAGTTTGTCGAGCTTTCGGATGTCCCTTTAAGATCATTTGGGTGTCCCTTTAATCTCATCCCTACTTATTTGTTGAGTAAGAAAGACATTATAAATGTAAACAAATACAATATCTTTCTTACTCACCAAATGAGTAGGGATGAGATTACATTTCTTGATCTCAAAATTAAAAAATCGAATGGAACAATTGTAACAGAGGTCTACAGAAACGACACAGCTACTAATAGCCTTCTTCACGCTACTAGCCATCACTCAAAAGCACTCAAGGGAGGCATACCAGTGGGGCAGTTACTAAGATTGGAAAGGAATTCCGATTATCCTAGCTTTGTGAAGGAATAATCTAGATTTTATTAAAGAGACAGAGACAAATATTTTGCTTAACCTTTTCTTTTTACTGCTCACAGCACTTTAAAGCAACATAAACATTAACAGATACACACAGTAAACCAAGAACACAGATAATAGACCAATGAAAGAAAGCCTTGAGTGGTCAGACAAAAAAGTGACCAATGAGAGTAGTCCAAATATCCAAATAGTCCAGTAAATCTGTAATCCTCCTCTTTGATCTTTGATGCTGAACACCGATGAAAAGTTCCAATCAGAGAAAACGTGAAATCCAATGAAGAGCACTGCGAACATAAGGAACATCATGAAGAACGAAAACTTGATAGTAGAAGTGAAGAGCCTGTTTTTGAAGCTGAGTTGAGAAGATAAATCCAAACTATTAAGATGATGCTCAAAAGCTGTAGAGAATTGTTGAATCAAATCAAGTAGTGTCAGGGTGCCAGGAATCAGACTGAGACGAGAAGTGCAAAAATAATCACACCTTTATTAATAGCAAAAAATAATAAACAGTCCACAAGTCAAATAACAAGCCAGGGATCAGGAACCAGGAAGGACGTCAGGCAGCCAGTAATACACAGGAACTCTCACAAACAGGTCTGAGACAACGCAAAGGCAAAGCATACTGAACAGAGGCCCTTTAATAATAAGTGATGACATCACAATTCTGAGACTGCATCCTGTCTCACACAGATGATGCACACCAGTCTGGCCATAAAAGGAAGTGCAGGAAATGAGCAGCATCCCCACAATGCACCATAGTCAGGAAGAGAGGTGAGTAAAATGGCTGCCAGCAGCACATGGCAAACAAAACAGGGAAAAACCTTGACAGTACCCTCCCCTCAAAGACCCCTCTTCCGCGGGAGGACGAAAGGCTTATTGGAGAAACGGGCATGGAAGGCATGGAGGAGGGCGGGAGCATGAACATCAGAGGAGGGAACCCAAGAACGCTCCTCCGGACCGTAGCCCCTCCAGTGAACCAAATACTGTACACGGCCCCTGGACATATGAGAGTCAATAATGCTGCTGACCTCATACTCCTCCTGGTTGTCAACAAAGATAGGACGGGGACGAGGCAACACAGTGGTAAACCGATTACAAACCAATGGTTTCAAGAGGGAGACATGAAAAACATTGGAGATGCGCATAGCAGGAGGAAAATCAAGAGCGTAGGCCACATGATTAACCTGTCGGAGTATTCGAAAAGGACCAACATAATGGGGAGCCAATTTATTGGAAGGCACACGAAGGTTCAAGTTGTGGGAGGACAGCCAAACTCTCTCACCAACCTGATAGGAAGGCGCGGGCAGACGCCTACGATCAGCCTGGAATTTTTGGCGCTGCATAGAACGATGAAGGCAATCCTGAATCTGCACCCACGTGGAATGGAGTTGTCGGAGATACTCCTACAAAGCCGGAATACCTTGAGACATGAATGAATTGGGCAACAAGGATGGTTGAAACCCATAATTTGCCATGAACAGGGATAACTTGGAGGAAGCATTAATAGCACTATTGCGAGCAAACTCTGCCCAAGGTAACAGTTCAGACCAATTATTGTGGTGATCTGAGACATAGCAATGGAGGAACTGTTCCAGAGCTTGATTAGACCGTTCCACAGCCCCATTAGATTGAGAGTGATATGCCAAGGAGAAGGAAAGCTGGATCCCCATTTGAGCACAAAAGGAACGCCAAAATCTGGAGACAAACTGGCTCCCCCAGTCCAACACTATCTCCTTGGGTAACCCATGTAAATGGAAGACCTCCCAGGCAAATATTGAAGCAAGCTCCTGAGCGGTAGGCAGCTTCATCAAGGGAATGCAATGTGACATTTTAGAAAAACGGTCAAACACCATAAGGATAACAGTATTGCAATTGGAAACAGGGAGCTCGACAATGAAGTCCATGGACGCTCACCATTAGCAATAGGTTGAAGAAGACCCACAGGAAGACATTGAGGAGTCTTATTCTGTGCACAAACTGAGCAGGAGGCAACATCAGAACGAAGACCTGGTCACCAGAATTGTCGAGTGACAGACCAAATCATTTGGTTCTTGCCTAAGTGACCTGCAGCTTTAGGATAGTGGTAAGTGTGCAAATGTTTAGTTCGAAGATTCTCAGGAATAAAACACTTACCACTAGGTTTCTCAGGAGGTGCATTGGTTTGTGCAGCCAGCATCTCCTCCCCCAAGGGAGAAGTCAAATTAGTACGTATGGTAGCCAAAATATAACAGGAGTAGGTACAGACTCCTCCTTGGACAGAGGCGAAAATTGTCGAGAGAGGGCATCAGCCCTAACATTCTTACTACCAGGCAGGTAGGAGACCACATAATTAAACCGAGACAAAAATAGCGCCCATCTGGCCTGTCAGGGTGACAAACATTTTGCTTCAGATATATAAGTTAAATTCTTGTGGTCAGTAAGAATGAGCACTGGCACGCTAGTACCCTCGAGAAGATGCCTCCATTCCTTGAGTGCCAAAATTATGGCCAGTAATTCCCTGTAGTCAATTTCATAATTGCACTCCGCTGGAGACAATTTCATAGAGAAGAAACCACACGGATGCAAGGAACTGTCAGGCATAGGACGTTGAGACAAAAGGGCACCTACTCCAGTCTCAGACGCATCAACCTCAAGAATGAAAGGCAGGACAGGGTTAGGATGAGCCAGAACTGGAGCTGCAGCAAAGGCAGTCTTAAGACTATCAAAGGCCTTAATGGCAGTAGGTGACCAATGGAGTGGATCATTCTCTTTACGGTTTGACCAAGGAAGAAAAGTTTTCAATTGGCGAACCCCAAAAAATGTTGAATAGACCGAAGACCAACTGGGCGAGGCCACTGCAGAACTGCAGATAACTTGTCAGGATCTATGGAGAACCCTGCAATGGAGATAACATAACCTAGGAAGGTTACTTGAGTCTGAAGGAACTTACATTTCTCAAGTTTACAAAACAGGCCATTCTCATGTAGTCTCTGAAGAACCCATGTAACATCAGAACGATGAGCCCTCAAGTGTGGGTGAGTATATGAGGATGTCGTCTAAGTACACCACAACACACTGTTGCAACATATCTTGTAGGACATCATTTAAAAATTCCTGAAAAACAGCAGGAGCATTACATAGGCCAAAGGGCATTACAAGATACTCATAATGCCCGCTCCTGGTGTTAAAAGCTGTTTCCATTCGTGGTCCTCCTTAATCCTAACGAGATTGTACGCTCCTCTCAAATCAAGTTTAGTAAAGACCGTAGCTCCCTTGAGGCGGTCAAAGAGTTCCGTAATGAGCGGAATAGGGTAAGCATTCTTAATGGTAAGACGATTAAGACCCCTATAATCGATGCATGGTCCTAACTCGCCACCCTTTTTCTTCACAAAGAAGAAGCCAGCCCCTGCAGGAGAGTAGGAATTGCAGATGATCCCCCGCGACAGAGCATCGGCAACATACTCCTCCATAGCACAATTCTCTGCAACAGACAGAGGGTACACCCGGCCCCGAGGAGGAATGGCTCCGGGTTGCATGTACCTTGTCAAAAACGTCTAGGAACTCTTGGTACTCCTCTGGCAATTGAGATACCGAAGAAGTGCACAAGACTTTAACTGGTTTCTGAAGACAAGTGGAAATACATTGCGAGGACCACGACAAAATTTCGGACCTGCACCAGTCGAGACTGGGATTGTGCTTTTGGAGCCAGGGATAACCCAGAACAACTGGAAAATGCGGAGAGTTTATCACCTGGAACTGGAGGGTTTCAAAATGGAGAGCCCCAACAGCCATGGACAACAGAGCAGTTTTGTGAGTAACGAGTGCGGGCTGAAGGGGCCTACAATCAATGGCCTCAATAGCAAGCGGAACGGACCGAGGCAAAACAGGAATGGAGTGCTTTGATACAAAAGCACTGTCAATAAAATAGCCTGCAGCACCGGAGTCAACAAGAGCCTGAGTGACTATGGAGGAATCCACCCAGGAAAGGACAACCGTGATCAAAGGTTTCTCCTTAGGAATGAAAGGCAGGACAGGGTTAGGATGAACCAGAACTGGAGCAGAACTGGGATTGTGCTTTTGGAGCCAGGGATAACCCAGAACAACTGGAAAATGCGGAGAGTTTATCACCTGGAACTGGAGGGTTTCAAAATGGAGAGCCCCAACAGCCATGGACAACAGAGCAGTTTTGTGAGTAACGAGTGCGGGCTGAAGGGGCCTACAATCAATGGCCTCAATAGCAAGCGGAACGGACCGAGGCAAAACAGGAATGGAGTGCTTTGATACAAAAGCACTGTCAATAAAATAGCCCGCAGCACCGGAGTCAACAAGAGCCTGAGTGACTATGGAGGAGTCCACCCAGGAAAGGACAACCGTGATCAAAGGTTTCTCCTTAGGAATGAAAGGCAGGACAGGGTTAGGATGAGCCAGAACTGGAGCGGCAGCAAAGGCAGTCTTAAGACTATTAAAGGCCTTAATGGCAGTAGGTGACCAATGGAGTGGATCATTCTCTTTACAGGTCATGTCTGTGATAGGTTTGACCAAGGAAGAAAAGTTTTTAATTGGCGAACCCCAAAAAACGTTGAATAGACCAAAGACCAACTGGGCAAGGCCACTGCAGAACTGCAGATAACTTGTCAGGATCCATGGAGAACCCTGCAATGGAGATAACATAACCTAGGAAGGTTACTTGAGTCTGATAGAACTCACATTTCTCGAGTTTACAAAACAGGCCATTCTCACGTAGTCTCTGAAGAACCCATGTAACATCAGAACGATGAGCCTCAAATGTGGGTGAGTGTATGAGGATGCCGTCTAAGTACACCACAACATACTGTTGCAACATATCTCGTAGGACATCATTAAAAAATTCCTGAAAAACAGCAGGAGCATTACATAGGCCAAAGGGCATTACAAGATACTCATAATGCCCGCTCCTGGTGTTAAATGTTGTTTCCATTCGTGGCCCTCCTTAATCCTAACGAGATTGTACGCTCCTCTCAAATCAAGTTTAGTAAAGACCGTAGCTCCCTTGAGGCGGTCAAAGAGTTCCGTAATGAGCGGAATAGGGTAAGCATTCTTAATGGTAAGACGATTAAGACCCCTATGTGCATGGTCTTAGCTCGCCACCCTTTTTCTTCACAAAGAAGAAGCCAGCCCCTGCAGGAGAGCAGGATTTGTGGATGATCCCCCGCGACAGAGCATCGACAACATACTCCTCCATAGCACAATTCTCTGCAACAGACAGAGGGTACACCCGGCCCCGAGGAGGAATGGCTCCGGGTTGCAGGTCTATGGCACAATCGTAAGACCGGTGAGGAGGCAACATACCGGCATGCACCTTGTCAAAAACGTCTAGGAACTCTCTGTACTCCTCTGGCAATTGAGATACCGAAGAAGTGCACAAGACTTTAACTGGTTTCTGAAGACAAGTGGAAATACATTGCGAGGACCACGACAAAATTTCGGACCTGCGCCAGTCGAGCCTGGGATTGTGCTTTTGGAGCCAGTGATAACCCAGAACAACTGGAAAATGCGGAGAGTTTATCACCTGGAACTGGAGGGTTTCAAAATGGAGAGCCCCAACAGCCATGGACAACAGAGCAGTTTCGTGAGTAACGAGTGCGGGCTGAAGGGGCCTGCCATCAATGGCCTCAATAGCAAGCGGAACGGACCGAGGCAAAACAGGAATGGAGTGCTTTGATACAAAAGCACTGTCAATAAAATAGCCGCAGCCGCGGAGTCAACAAGAGCCTGAGTGACTATGGAGGAGTCCACCCAGGAAAGGACAACCGTGATCAAAGGTTTCTCCTTAAGAATGAAAGGCAGGACAGGGTTAGGATGAGCCAGAACTGGAGCAGCAGCAAAGGCAGTCTTAAGACTATCAAAGGCCTTAATGGCAGTAGGTGACCAATGGAGTGGATCATTCTCTTTACGGGTCATGTCTGTTATAGGTTTGACCAAGGAAGAAAAGTTTTTAATTGGCGAACCCTAAAAAACGTTGAATAGACCGAAGACCAACTGGGCAAGGCCACTGCAGAACTGCAGATAACTTGTCAGGATCCATGGAGAACCCTGCAATGGAGCTAACATAACCTAGGAAGGTTACTTGAGTCTGATGGAACTCACATTTCTCGAGTTTACAAAACAGGTCATTCTCACGTAGTCTCTGAAGAACCCATGTAACATTAGAACAATGAGCCTCAAGTGTGGGTGAGTGTATGAGGATGTCGTCTAAGTACACCACAACACACTGTTGCAACATATCTCGAAGGATATCATTAAAAAATTCCTGAAAAACAGCAGGAGCATTACATAGGCCAAAGGGCATTACAAGATACTCATAATGCCCGCTCCTGGTGTTAAATGCTGTTTTCCATTCGTGGCCCTCCTTAATCCTAACGAGATTGTACGCTCCTCTCAAATCAAGTTTAGTAAAGACTGTAGCTCCCTTGAGGCGGTCAAAGAGTTCCGTAATGAGCAGAATAGGGTAAGCATTCTTAATGGTAAGACGATTAAGACCCCTATAATTGATGCATGGTCTTAACTAGCCACCCTTTTTCTTCACAAAGAAGAAGCCAGCCCCTGCAGGAGAGCAGGATTTGCGGATGATCCCCCGCGACAGAGCATCGGCAACATACTCCTCCATAGCACAATTCTCTGCAACAGACAGAGGGTACACCCGGCCCCAAGGAGGAATGGCTCCGAGTTGCAGGTCTATGGCACAATCGTAAGACCGGTGAGGAGGCAACATACCGGCATGCACCTTGTCAAAAACGTCTAGGAACTCTCGGTACTCCTCTGGCAAATAAGATACCGAAGAAGTGTACAAGACTTTAACTGGTTTCTGAAGACAAGTGGAAATACATTGCGAGGACCACGACAAAATTTCGGACCTGCGCCAGTTGAGACTGGGATTGTGCTTTTGGAGCCAGGGATAACCCAGAACAACTGGGAAATGTGGAGAGTTTATCACCTGGAACTGGAGGGTTTCAAAATGGAGAGCCCCAACAGCCATGGACAACGGAGCAGTTTCGTGAGTAACGAGTGCGGGCTGAAGGGGCCTGCCATCAATGGCCTCAATAGCAAGCGAAATGGACCGAGGCAAAACAGAAATGGAGTGCTTTGATACAAAAGCACTGTCAATAAAATAGCCCGCAGCACCGGAGTCAACAAGAGCCTGATTGACTATGGAGGAGTCCACCCAGGAAAGGACAACCGTGATCAAAGGTTTCTCCTTAAGAATGAAAGGCAGGACAGGGTTAGGATGAGCCAGAACTGGAGTGGCAGCAAAGGCAGTCTTAAGACTATCAAAGGCCTTAATGGCAGTAGGTGACCAATGGAGTGGATCATTCTCTTTACGGGTCATGTCTGTGATAGGTTTGACCAAGGAAGAAAAGTTTTTAATTGGCGAACCCCAAAAAACGTTGAATAGACCGAAGACCAACTGGGCGAGGCCACTGCAGAACTGCAGATAACTTGTCAGGATTGTGCTTTTGGAGCCAGGGATAACCCAGAACAACTGGAAAATGCGGAGAGTTTATCACCTGGAACTGGAGGGTTTCAAAATGGAGAGCCTCAAAAGCCATGGACAACGGAGCAGTTTCGTGAGTAACGAGTGCGGGCTGAAGGGGCCTGCCATCAATGGCCTCAATAGCAAGTGGAACGGACTGAGGCAAAACAGAAACGGAGTGTTTTGAAACAAAAGCACTGTCAATAAAATAGCCCGCAGCACTGGAGTCAACAAGAGCCTGAGTGACTATTGAGGAGTTTACCCAGGAATGGACAACCGTGATCAAAGGTTTCTCCTTAAGCGGTTCCGAGGACGAGGATAAACCACCCAAGGTCTGCCCCCGACAGGACCTTAGGTGTGAGTGATTCCCGGCCGTGTAGGACAAGACTTCAAAAGGTGGCCCTGTAACCCACAATAGAGGCAGAGCCCCTCCCTCCTCCTAAAGGCCCTCTCCGCCACGGAGAGACGCGTGAATCCCAACTGTATCGGCTCAGCAGTATCTGGTGACTCGGGACCAGGAGAAATGGGAGGAAAGGGAGGCATGGGTGGGAAAGAACACATAGGAGACAATGGAACAGGAGGCTTCTGCATGCGCTCCTTGAAAGAGGGCCTCTCTCTGAGTCTGATGTCCATTAGGATCAAAAAAGACACCAATGCCTCAAGATCCTCTGGTAAATCTCTGGCAGCAACTTTGTCTTTAATCCCATCAGAGAGCCCATGAAAGAAGGCAGCAACAAGGGCTTCATTGTTCCAACCTACCTCTGCGGCAAGCATACGTAACTCAATAGCATACTGAGCAACAGATCTTGAACCTTGCGGAATGGACAGTCGTTTAGCAGCAGAGGAGGAGCGAGCCGGAACATCAAATACCCTTTGAAAGGAGGCCACAAATTCAGGGTAATTTGAAATCACAGGTTTATTTGTCTCCCACAAGGGATTAGCCCAGGCAAGAGCTGTGTCAGAGAGTAACGAGATGAGAAATCCCACCTTAGCTCTGTCAGAGGGAAATGCCTGAGGTAACATCTCAAAGTAAATGCCCACCTGGTTCAAAAACCTTCTGCACTGAATAGGATCGCCTCCATATCACTGAGGTAGAGGTGCAGAACTGGACATTCTCCTGGTAGGCATAGGTGCAGCAGCGGAAACAGGAGCAGCCATAACTTGCGGGACACTTTGGTCCAAATGTGCAGTGTGAGTCAGGAGGGTTTGCAGGGCTAGTGCAAATTAATCCAAGTGGTGATCCTGTACATCTATCCTGGAAATGATGGCAGGTAAAGGTGGATTATTAGCACCATCAGGATTCATGTCCTTTGCGTAATGTCAGGGTGCCAGGAATCAGACTGAGACAAGAAGTGCAGAAATAATCACACCTTTATTAATAGCCAAAAATAATAAAAAGTCCACAAGTCAAATAACAAGCCAGGGATCAGGAACCAGGAAGGACGTCAGGCAGCCAGGTAATACATAGGAACTCTCACAAACAGGTCTGAGACAACGCAAAGGCAAAGCATACTGAACATAGGCCCTTTAAATAATAAGTGATGACATCACAATTCTGAGACTGCATCCTGTCTCACACGGATGATGTACACCAGTCTGGCCATAAAAGGAAGTGTAGGAAATGAGCAGCATCCCCCACAATGCACCATAGTCAGGAAGAGAGGTGAGTAAAATGGCTGCCAGCAGCACATGGCAAACAAAACAGGGAAAAACCTCGACAAGTAGATTCAGTCTCTTAGATTCCTGAATTGGGAAGAATTGAAGCTGAAAAATATAAAAAATATGTTATAATAAATGTGAATATATACATTCCATCCTAGAGGGTTTGGAGGGAAAATATTTGTCTCCGTCTCTTTAATAAAATCTAGATTATTCCTTCACAAAGCTAGGATAATTAGTATTTAATTATAAGGACAGAGACTTCATATTTTGCTAGTTCAAAGCCAAATAAGTCATGATATCAAAAGAGTAGGAATATTGTGAATAGGCTTAAAATAAAATTGGCGAAAAATAGAATCAGAGGCCCAATCCGCTGCATTTAAGATCTCTTGAAGAGAACAAGAATTAGAAAAAGCTTTTGAAGCTGTAGCACCTCTGATGGAATAAGGAGAGAAAAAAAATCATCTACACCTGCTTGAATCATGACCCACTTAACCCATATAGTGATGGTAGTAAAGGAAACAGGAAGATGAGGATGAAAATCAGAAGTTGAGAAGGTGTAGAATTTCTGACAGAAACAGTTCTACGTTTATACTCCTTAAGACACAAAACAACACATAAATGAGGGAAATCAGAAAAATAAGAATAAAATAAAGTAGAAGAAGAAGTTTTAGTTCTTCAAAACAAAAGAAAAATAACACCTTGAGGAGAGAACATTTTATTATTGATGTACACCAGTCTGGCCATAAAAGGAAGTGTAGGAAATGAGCAGCATCCCCCACAATGCACCATAGTCAGGAAGAGAGGTGAGTAAAATGGCTGCCAGCAGCACATGGCAAACAAAACAGGGAAAAACCTCGACAAGTAGATTCAGTCTCTTAGATTCCTGAATTGGGAAGAATTGAAGCTGAAAAATATAAAAAATATGTTATAATAAATGTGAATATATACATTCCATCCTAGAGGGTTTGGAGGGAAAATATTTGTCTCCGTCTCTTTAATAAAATCTAGATTATTCCTTCACAAAGCTAGGATAATTAGTATTTAATTATAAGGACAGAGACTTCATATTTTGCTAGTTCAAAGCCAAATAAGTCATGATATCAAAAGAGTAGGAATATTGTGAATAGGCTTAAAATAAAATTGGCGAAAAATAGAATCAGAGGACCAATCCGCTGCATTTAAGATCTCTTGAAGAGAACAAGAATTAGAAAAAGCTTTTGAAGCTGTAGCACCTCTGATGGAATAAGGAGAGAAAAAAAATCATCTACACCTGCTTGAATCATGACCCACTTAACCCATATAGTGATGGTAGTAAAGGAAACAGGAAGATGAGGATGAAAATCAGAAGTTGAGAAGGTGTAGAATTTCTGACAGAAACAGTTCTACGTTTATACTCCTTAAGACACAAAACAACACATAAATGAGGGAAATCAGAAAAATAAGAATAAAATAAAGTAGAAGAAGAAGTTTTAGTTCTTCAAAACAAAAGAAAAATAACACCTTGAGGAGAGAACATTTTATTATTGTAATCTATGGCTTTAACGTCAGATACCCTTCTGCAAGAAAGTAAACATAAAAGAGTGGCTAACTTAGCTGAAAGCTGTTTAAAAGAGAGATTAGAGTTTTCAGGCTATTTGTTGAAAAGGGAAAAAACTAGGTTAACATCCCAGAAATGAGAAAATATTTAAAAAATGGGGGACGTTTAAGTTTAATAGATTTCATAAGACGACAACCAGATATATGTAGAATTCTGAAATATTTCATGACCTGCTGAAATAGCTGATCTAGCTACATTGATTGATCTGTATGCCAAACCAGCTTCAAATAATGAAGTAAAAAAAATTAGCACTTCACTTATAGGAGCTGAAAAGGGATCCAGATGTCGTTGATCGCACCAACCAGACCATTTCTTCCATGAAGAGAGGTAACGCCTTTTAGTTCCTGGGGACCAAGAGTGTTGTAATAGGTTTTTTGCTTCTGAAGAAAGTCCTTCAATTGACCAGGAATTCCTGACATTGTCCATGCAATGAGATTGAGAGAATCTATTCTGGCAAGATCGTGAAAATCTTCTATGGGGTTTGAAAGGATGTCTATTTGATGAGGGAGCAGAAGAGGTGGAAGGTATAATATCTCTAGAAGAGATGGGTACCAGGGTTGAGAAGTCCACCAAAGGGTTATCAGAACTAGGGAAATCTGTTCTCTCCTGATCTTGGCAATCGTTCGAGTGATTATGGAGAATGGGGGAAAGGCATAAGCTCTCTGGGTTGGCCAATTCTGAAGAAAGGCATCTGTCGCTAGCGCTTCTGGATCCGGTCTCCAACTTTAAAAAGGTTTCAGTTGAAAGTTTAGACGATGCAAAAAGGTCCAGACAGAAGGGGCCCCTCAAAGTTAAAATCTTGTGAAAAGTAGAGGATTGAGTTTCCAGTCGCTTAAATCCAGCAGATATCTAGAACCCCAATCCGCTGCCATATTCGCAAGTCTCATATTCCGCCTGAATAAAAATGTTCTGAGAAAGGCAATAATGTATGAAATCCTTGGTCAAATTTGAGAGCTATTTGGAATTGGTACCTCCTAATTTGTTGATCTAATGGACTGCAGATATATTGTCCATCCTGAGATGAATGGTCAAGGGATTTTTGAATTTGGAGAAGCTCACCACAAAGGATCCTGCTAAAAGTTCCAAATTGTTGATGTGTTATTGTTGTTCCACCAATGACCATTTGCCTCCGGTGATAATAGAGCCGCATTTGGCTCCCCAACCTGTTTTGCTGGTATTCGGGCCCATCTCTGTTGGGGCAAAGTCTTGATTTTTGGGTCAATACGTCTTAGGACCAACCTTCATCTCTGAGTGTCAATTGATGTATTTGTGTCACCAATTAAATACACAGTCTGCTGAAGCCATTCCCTAACAATATAAGGGTCTAGGGAAGGTTCCTTAGAGATAGCTTTCTCTGAGATTTCCGACTCTGCACTAGCAATGTCGGATAGCTAGAAGATGAGGCAAAGGGGAATGACTGTGTTATGGATTATGATATACTTGCATGCAAAGTTACAAATGTGTGTTGGATAATAAAAAAAAACGCTACAATAAACTAAATATGGATTAAGACTACAGATAGCAACGTACTGTAATATTGGGGGAAATAAAAACAAGTTAAAGGGAAAAAAAAGGATAAAGTAGACTACAGGAAAAAACGATTATAACAAACAAAACAATAAACTAATAATAATAACAAAATAAGCATATAAATTTGAAACAAAACAGTCATAAAACTTTAATGCAACAATAAAGTGAATATAGAATTATGATCTTATCCTATGAGCAGCAAAAAGAAAAGAGAAGGATTACAGAGTTACTGGACTCTTTATGGATATTTGGACTACTCTCATTGGTCACTTTTTTGTCTGACCACACAAGGCTTTCTTTCATTGCTTTATTATCTGTGTTCTTGGTTTACTGTGTTTTTCTGTTAATGTTTATATTGCTTTTAAGTGCTGTGAGCAGTAAAAAGAAAAGGTTAAGCAACATATAAAGTCTCTTTCCTTGTAATAAAATTCAGAGTATTATGCGCAAACATTCGCCAATACTGCTAGCCGACACGACTTTGCATTATAGCCTTTCACCAGTTCTCCTTATAACCACAAAGAGAGCACCAAGTCTAAGAGACAAATTAGTTCACTTCGAGTTTGAGCGTAGTGAGTCTGTTAAAAATTGGTTGGAATTAAAACAAAGGGGTCAATTTATTAAAGTCTGGTGGACAAGATACGCTGTAGTGTATTATGTCCGCCAGACATCGCTGAATGCGGACAGCATACGCTGTCCGTATTCAGCATTGCACAAGCAGTTCTGGTGAACTGCTTGTGCAATACTGCCCCCTGCAGATTCGCAGCCAATCGGCCGCTAGCAGGGGGTGTCAATAAACCCGATCGTATTCGATCAGGTTGATTTCTGTCCGCTGCCTCAGAGCAGGCGGACAAGTTATGGAGCAGCGGTCTTTAAAAGGCTCGCCGGAAAGACGGGCATCAAGCTCCTTACAGAGCTTGATAAATTGACCCCATAGAGTAGGATGTCACCCATGTGCCACATACACCTATTGCAGTAGTATTCAAAAAACTAAAACATTTTCTATTACCCACTCACAAACCTATCAAATAAAACAATGGATAACATGTAACACCCCAGGGGTTATTTATCTGTTATCCTGCTCATGCCCTAGGTTCTATGTAGGGCAAACTTGCAGGGAACTGAAGGACAGAGTGAGGGAACATAGATATGACATTGAGAATAAAAATAGTAACAGCACTGTTGCTAGACATTTTGAAGATTTCCATGAAGCAAACTGTATAGGAATAGAGCATATTAAAAAAAAACTAGAGGGGTGAATATTGATAGGATCCTTCTTCAACATGAAGCCAAGTGAATGTAAAGATTATAAACGTTAACACCAAAAGGTCTGAATGAAAAAATGGAATATGCTGCTTTACTATAAATTAGCTAATAGTCACAATATACCTACCGTAATGAAAGTGAATTTTACATATTTTACTACAATGTATTTGTTTGACATGCAATTAATGTTGTGTGAAATGTTACATACATTGTGATGTGTAAATAAAGCTAATATTATGATATTTTGAAATATTGAGAAAGGACATGCTGATGAGGGGTACCCTTCCACATGTAAATATACCTAATGATCATCTGTTTAACACGATTCGTATCACTTTAAATACCTATGCAGTTAAATAGGATTTTCCCTATAAAAGAATGGACATTGACAAAATTAAGCATCTGACGAAGCCCTGGCTAAGCCCCTTAGTGGGAGAGGCGAAACACGTCATCAACGGGCACACTCTGAATCACTAAAGGAGGTCACGTAACCAAACTTGTAACACAGGAGTTCACGCAATGAGGAACAGTTTGTTGCTGGAAACATTCACAGAGTGAGCGAATATGTATGGGGAAAGAAAGTTCAAGCTTCATCACGCAAATTTCAACTGGCTGTATCGAGGCACACATTGATGCAATATGAGGAATCTCAGTGGCAAGTAAATGTGTTGATTGCAGCAGATGTACAAAGATATACAAGCAGTATAGCATCTACAGCAGTTTGTTTTGCTACAAAGGAAGTTTTTAAGGAACTGATTCCTCCCCCTACAGCTTGTTATAAGTGAGATGGTTTACAGGTACAACATATATCCCCTTTGCTTTTGGAGGTGCAGTTGTTTCTGCAGGAACATTTATATATGATGTGGACAGTCTTTGTGTTCTAGCGTGGTGTGCAGGCAGCACTAAGTGCCTCTCATATAGATTCACTGGGGTTGATTTACCATGGTGCGAGCGAGCATGATACCATGTAGCGTATCATGTCTCCGCTGCACATCGATAAATGCTGACAGCATTGCACCAGAAATTCTTGTAAATTGCTGGTGCAATGCCGTTTCCTGCTGCTAGCAGGGGGTGTCAATCAATCGATCCTATTCGATCGGGTTGATTTCTGTCCACGGCCTCAGAGCAGGCGGACAAGTTAACTTCTGTTTCTGGTGTGCCTGAAGGCTCGCGCGGAAACAGGGGCATCAAGTTCCATACGGAGCTTGATAAATCGGCCCCACTGTCTGCAATTCTTCATACATGTTTCTAACTCCATACCATGTGTTACTTTAATTGTACAGCACTAATGAGTTTTTCTTTGGTATTGGATAAGCTTACTCTCAAACAATAAAATCCTGTTATTTTTCATGCAGTTTTTGTGTGGCCTGTGTCATTCTTTAGCAATTCTAATTTTTGAATTGCTCTTTTCTTATATTATTTGTTTACATAAGGGTTTAGCTCTTTAACATCAGCTGATATACCCTGTGTGTCGACTAAAGGGTTAAGGCATGAGTGAGGCAAGAAGTAATAGTGTGGTCCTGGCGATGTTGGCGAGATGCACGCTATTACAGGACTCCAAAACCCTTAGGATACACGACATACAGTATTCATTTGTGTCAAAGGGTTAAATAAAGACAGAGAGGGATATTTATCAAGCCGTCAACCGCAAATATGCTGGAATTCCGCAGCGTAATTGTGGCGAGCTTGATTCGACCCATTTATCAAAGCCTACAGACCGGCAAAAGTTGAAATTTGTGACGTAGCATACAATCCGCCGGTCTCAATCTGACACAGATCGATGGTTACGTCATTACAGATGTTCCAAATACATATTCGGCACTATCTGACACCTTTTGCCATTTATCAAACTTCTAACAGGTACGCTCGCCACTATTCTGGCCCAGTGTACCTGGTTTTCAGTCCGCCACCCTGGAGGTCGCGGATGCCATAGGAATTAATTGGTGTCTGAAAGCAGTGAAAGCTTATCTTTGATGCTGCCAGATATCCCATTGTTTCTATGGTAGAAAACAAATTACGTTTACACCTAACACCCTAACATAAGCCCTGCGCCTAAACACCCCTAATCCGCCACCCCCGACATCACCACAACCAACATAATGTTATTAACCCCTATTCCGCCCCTCCCGGACTCCACCGCAACTAAATAAATATATTAACCCCTATCCCGCCGCTCCCGGAGCCCACCGCAACGAACTAAAAGTATTAACCCCTATCCCGCTGCTCCTGGAGCCCACCGCAACTAACTAAAAGTATTAACCCCTATCCCACTGCTCTCGGACCCCGCCGCAACTGTAATAATATTATTAATCCCTGGCCTTCCACATCACTACTACTAACTAAACCGATAAACCCCTAAACTGCCAGTCCCCCACATCGCCATAAACTAAATTAAGCTATTAACCCCTAAACCTAACAAGCCGCTAACTTTACATTATAATTACCTCATCCCTATCTTATAATAAATTAAAACTTACCTTTAGAATTAAAATAAACTATATTAAACTATTAATTAACCTACCCTAACTATTATACTAAAATTACATTAAACTATATTAAACTATTAATTAACCTACCCTAACTATTATACTAAAACTACATTAAACTAACAATTAAATTAACTATATTACATATTTAAAAACCTAACCCTACTCAAGTTATTTAAATCTACTATAAAAAATTACTAAATTACAAAAAAGTCACAAGTAAGTTACAAAAAATCTAAAACACTAAGTTACAAAAAATAAAAAACCACAGAATCAAAAATAAAAAAGAATTACACCTAATCTAATAGCCCTATCAAAATAAAAAAAATAATAAAAAAACCCCCATAGTCTACACTAAACTACCAATGGCCCTTAAAAAATACAAAACCCCCAAAAAGTAAAACCCACCACCCACACAACCATCCCTCCCAAATAAAACCCTATCTAAAAAACCTAAGCTCCCCATTGCCCTGAAAAGGGCATTTGTATGGGCATTGCCCTTAAAAGGGCATTTAGCTCTTTTACTGCCCAAAGTCCCTAACCTAAAATTAAAACCCACCCAATAAACCCTTAAAAAAACCTACCACTAACCACCGACAGTCCACTTACAGTTTTCGAAGACCAGACATCCATCCTCATCCAAGCGGCAGAAGTCCTCAGTGAAGCCAGCAGAAGTCTTCATCCAAGGGGGTCAAAGTCTTCATCCAAGCGGCATCTTCTATCTTCATCCATCCGGCGCAAAGCGGAGCGGTTCCATCTTCAGGACATCCGGCGCGGAGCATCCTCTTCTTCCGATGGTCAACAACGAATGAAGTTTCCCTTTAAGGTACGTCATCCTAGATGGGGTCCTTTACATTCCTATTGGCTGATAGAATTCTATCAGCCAATAGGAATTAAAGGGGAAAAATCCTATTGGTTGTTGCAATCAGCCAATAGAACTGAGCTTTCATCCTATTGGCTGATCCAATCAGTCAATAGGATTGAGCTTGCATTCTATTAGCTATTCCAATCAGGTATAGCTAAAATGTAAAAGAGCTGATTTCTTTGGGGCAATGCCCCGCAAAAGGCCATTTTAAGGGCCATTGGTAGTTTAGTGTAGGCTAGGGTTTTTTATTTTGGGGAGTCTTTTTTTTTTGATAGGGCTCTTAGATTAGGTGTAATTATTTTTTATTTTTGATACTGTGGTTTTTTTATTTTTTTGTAACAGTGTTTTTTATTTTTTGTAACTTAGTTATTATTTGTTTGTAATTTAGTCATTTTTAATTGTAGATTTAAATAATTTGAGTAGGGTTAGGTTTATAAATATGTAATATAGTTAATTTAATTGTTAGTTTAATGTTATTTTAGTATAATAGTTAGGGAGGGTTAATTAATAGATTAATATAGTTTAATGTAATTTTAGTATAATTGTTAGGGTAGGTTAATTAATAGTTTAATATAGTTTATTTTAATTCTAAAGGTAAGTTTACATGTATTATAAGATAGGGATGAGGTAATTATAATGTAAAGTTAGTGGGTTGTTAGGTTTAGGGGTTAATAGCTTAATTTAGTTTATGGCGATGTGGGGGGCTGGCGGTTTAGGGATTAATAGGTTTAGTAAGTGGTAGTAATGTTTTGGAGGCCAGGGGTTTAGGGGTTAATAGGGGTTAATACATGTATTTAGTTGCCGCGGGGTCCGGGAGCGGCGGGATAGGGGTTAAAAGTTTTAGTATAGTGGTGGCCTTTAGTGACAGGGTATAAATAAAGTTGGGAAAAAGCCGAATAGCAGCGAGATCGATGACTGTTAGTTAACAACAGTCCGCTGCTTTTTGATTGCTTTTTTATAAATATGGAGATCGTATTCAGGTCCACGGACGCGATGTTAGTTGATGTTAGGAGAGCATATTGGTCCCGGCGAATGCAGCACAGTTGACAGCTTGATAGATAGGCCTCAGAATTTTAATATTTATAACAAAAATTTCAAGTAAAAAGAAATTTACTTTTACAATCATAGCAGTTATAATGGGCATAACTGCAAGGGTTTTTGGGGGATCCAGTTGCTGCTATCATTAATAGATATTCATTGTGTCCTCATATATAAATATACAAACATATTTATTGTAGATATGTGCAGAATATCTGACCATTTAATAGTTTTATGTAGGAAACCTTTTAATATGTCAAGGGCACCTGGAGATCAGGCAAAATCTTAAATTTTATGATAAATGGAAGCCTTATTATTCTATAATAGTTCTGCTTACATACAAACCCAGTACAAAAAGAGTGGTGTCTTGTAGGGGAATAATATATTGTTAAACTACAAATGTAAAGTGTTTTTTCACTATAGGCAGGTTGTTTCGCCCTCGTTGGGGCTCGTCAGTATGATGTAGGTTCTATGTTATTGGACTCAAGCATTGATTTTAGGTTTACGGCTATATGCCACTTTTTCTGAAGATTACATTCATTTTTGTAACTACACTTACAAAGCATGAAATCAATGCTTGAGCAGAACAGCAGCACCAACCATAGACAGCCTGTTTGGCCCGCTTGGGGCTCATCCCTCCATTGTATTAATCTTAGCAAGAAATAAATATACTTATCTGTGAATAATTGCAACACTTATAATTCAAAATCCATTTCAATATAATGGGCAGCCCTATAGCAAAGGGTGGAATGCTCGAGGACATCAGCATCAACCATAATGACTTGAGTGAGAGAGTCCCAAAGTAGCGAAACAGGCTGCCTATGGTTGATGCTGTGTTATTTAAGCCTCATGTATTTCCACAGTTTGCTACACTACTGGTTTAAACTGACAGGAGCATAAGGGGTGCCATATTAAAAATGCATTTTGAATTAGTAATACACTCTGTGGGATAAATTTTATATTCTATCCATTGTATATTTATTCCTTGCTCAACTAATTAAATGGAGGGTTTATCTCACTCTATTAACAACAATACATTTATTTGGTACAATGGGAGTCCCTGCTCTAAAGGATTTCCATGGGTGTAAGTGCAGACCCTGTTCCAAGGAGCTTACAATCTAGTGATTTAGTGCTTTGCTCAAAGAGCTTACAATATTGTATTTAAAGAGAACTTACCTCTGGGTACTTACAGTGTAGAGAAATAAAAGAGATCCCTGTTGTAAGACTGCACTCAGCATGTGACATAACACTAGTCCCTCTGAAATCTTCAATCTTCCTGCCACTGCCATAGAGTATTCCAGTATTCGTTATACTGCTTGCCATATATGAATCAGTCTATGCACATCTTGGAAGGATTTTTTTATCCAATGCAAGAAGATAGATGCATGACACACTGTAGCTTATAATGCAGTATTTTTCAGTTTCTAATCTGAGGTATAAAATACAGGACCATCCCATGCTTCACTAGGACTCTCTGCTTCAAAAATCCAACAGTAGTACTTGTCCCATGGTGACTGTAGACATTTAAGTTTAGTGTCACAGACATGGTAGTCCTTGTTCTAGAGGGTGCTGCAGTTCTCAGATAAAATTGTAAACCAGCTGCAAGATGCTTATAACCTAGTAGTATTACTGGTGTCCCTACGTCAAGGCATTGCATTGAGGATATAAGTGCAAACACATTAATTATATCATTGTATTCTCTTTGCCAAGATCCTTAACATTATTACATTATACAGATATGTGCAGTGAGAGTGGATTTAAGCCATTCAATTTGATTTAATATCAGTTTATTAAAGTTATAGAAGTGTAAGTGTAATTATGCTTTATTGTTGGTGTTATGATTCAAGTTCTAGTGTCACAGAGATGATTTGTATATCTTATATCAATAAGCCTTGAAAAGTACAGAACGCTTTAAACATACAGAACCAAATTAAAGCTAAAGATTTTAATGAAATGGGAAAGTAAAGGAAAAGCGCTACAGAAATGTGAGAAATGATCTGACCTAGGCCCTTGGAGCAGGATCTGTACTTACAATCTAGTGTAGTAATGAGATGTCTTGCTCAAAGAGCTTACAAATGTGTTAATCACAGAAAATCTTACCTTAGATACTTACAGTTTAGTAATATTAAAATCGTTTAAGGACATCTGCCATCAGCGCATATTCTGCAGGCCAGATGCGCATCAGTCTGATCTGAATTTATTTCAGATCACCAGTTGTCTTTTCTTCATCCGGGTCAAGCAGAAGAAACAGCTGCATCAGATGCGGCACCTTACAGTACAGTGTTTAATGAGGGTTCCAGCACCAGTGAGTTTGCAGCGTGAGGATATCTGCCATCAGCGCGCATACTGCAGGCCAGATGCGCATCAGTCTGATCTGAATTTATTTCAGATCACTAGTTGTCTTTTCTTCATCCGGGTCAAGCAGAAAAACAGCTGCATCAGATGCTGCACCTTACAGTACAGTGTTTAATGAGGGTCCCAGCACCAGTGAGTTTAAAGCAAATAAATTGCAGACCCATGCCGTGGGGTTTATATTCTAGTCCTTTACTAGAAGTCCTTGCTTTAGCACATTTGCAGACTAATGATGCAGTAATTCTTACCATCCTTAAAGCTGGTTTAAAGCATTTACTGCCAGCTGCAAGTCTTATAAAGATATGTGGAGGAAGCACAGAAAGGCATTGGTGTGTCCTACAGTTATGGCTATAATACTTATAATGCTATAATATTAAAATATATGTATTTTTAAATAAAGGTGTGAAGATAATATTGATCATTATTATGTACGGTTTGTATTGTATGTTTTGTCTCAGAGTACTGGTGCCCATAGGATGCTACAAAGTTTAAGTTATTACTTCTGTCATTTATCGGTATTATTTTACAATGTATATAAAGATGATGACTTAGTTTTATTCAGTTAATGAGGGGTGGTGATCATGGTAACACTACCTGTAGTAATTGGTGTTCATACCTGCAGCTCCCACCGGATGCCATTTGCATTGTGTTGTAGGTAGTCACTGTTCTTCATACCAGCACATATACAGAGCTGTGATTGTAAAGCACTAGTAATGTGCTAGCTGTGAAATAAAGATATTAGATAACAAATATTTACATGTCACTGATTACTGAAGCTCAGCAGGATCAGTCTGACTCTTTCAACTCTAGTAAAGTGAGCAGCAGTTATGAGGAAGGTGGCTTTGTGTTGTCAGTTGGTTTTGGGACATAACTGCTGCATCACATAAGCCACTCCCCTAATCCTGTCACCATGACAACCAGGCATCACATTATACCATGTCAGTTTTGCCTTTAGTTATGTTATTAGTGTTGCTTTAATATAAGGTAATTAATTATGCATAATAAAACAACTTTGTATTATACTCATTATTTATTTTGCCCCTTTTCATGTAATTTAGCTCTGAAAATTGTACATTGAGCTGGAACTGCATCCTGCTTACTATTCAGAGCTAACTCTGCATCACATATAGATAACAACTGCAAAACAATTCACTTTATACTAACAATGATTAGCCTTGTTGTCTGCCTACTCAAACTTATCTGGCTCCTCCAAATAAGGCAAGTGTTGGGTGCAGTTTTTCTATTGAAAAACAATTGCAGTAAAATAGGATTTTAGACTTGGCTGTAGGGCGATAACAGAAGGTGTTTATTGTCCCTTATAGTTGTAACAAAACTCCTATTATAAATCCTGAGTTTCCAATGCGTTTATGTTGGGGATAGATTATTAAAATGACATGAACTGCTTTAGTCTGGTAATATCTACAGAGCTATGGCTGAGCCTCAGGATCATGTCATGTGATTACCTCTGAGGTTACCAGCCATACTAATTAGCATATGTAATTGTGCAGTATAGCTAGGAAACTGCAGGAGCTAGGTCTGTCATTATTTAATAGTAGAGTCCCCACATTTAGAAGCCTTTATGTCTGTATCAATTTTATATTAATTATAGTTGATCTGATCCATACAAATAGCAGGGTGTCCAGTATTTTAGAAGGCTGTCCAATACAATCTGTACTAAAATAGTGGACACTTTAAGACCACTGTCAGCTAAACGTAAAGGGCCTTCTAGGCCTTTATGCATTAGAAATATGGCTAAAAAAAGTTACACTGTGCATTTTCTATTATATGTGTTACAGACAACCATGGGGGTGTTCAATTATTGCTGGGTGTTTACTTCTGGCAGCCAAGGGGGTCACATCACTACTACGTACATGTGTTACTGGCAACAAAGGGGTGACAAATATATGTGTTGGGATCAAGGGTGGGGCCTAAGGTTGAGCTTTTGTGGGGACATTGGGGCCGATTTATTATCCTGCGGACGGACATGTCCGCCGCACATCGATAAATGTGTCGGCATTTATCATTGCACAAGCAGTTCTGGTGACCTGCTTGTGCAATGCCACCCCTGCAGATTCGCTGCTAGCAGGGGGTGTCAATCAACCCGATCGTATGTGATCTGGCATATTGCTGTCCGCCTCAGAGGCGGTGGACAAGACAGAAGTGGTGGACGAGTTAAGGAGCAGCGGTCTTAAGACCGCTGCTTCTTAACCCCTGTTTCCGGGGAGACTGAAGGCTCATGCGGAAACAGAGGCTTTAGGGGCTGTACAGGGCATGATAAATCGGCCCCATTGTGTGAACTCAGCTTCATCCCTTGTCCAGTCACCTATAGGTTGTCCGGTAATTTTATGGAGCACAGCTGGCAGCCCTACTGTCTTTCTGTCAGTCTGTCAGTTTGTCGATCTTTCGGATGTCCCTTTAAGATCATTTGGGTGTCCCTTTAATCTCATCCCTACTTATTTGTTGAGTAAGAAAGACATTATAAATGTAAACAAATACAATATCTTTCTTACTCACCAAATGAGTAGGGATGAGATTACATTTCTTGATCTCAAAATTAAAAAATCGAATGGAACAATTGTAACAGAGGTCTACAGAAACGACACAGCTACTAATAGCCTTCTTCACGCTACTAGCCATCACTCAAAAGCACTCAAGGGAGGCATACCAGTGGGGCAGTTACTAAGATTGGAAAGGAATTCCGATTATCCTAGCTTTGTGAAGGAATAATCTAGATTTTATTAAAGAGACAGAGACAAATATTTTGCTTAACCTTTTCTTTTTACTGCTCACAGCACTTTAAAGCAACATAAACATTAACAGAAACACACAGTAAACCAAGAACACAGATAATAGACCAATGAAAGAAAGCCTTGAGTGGTCAGACAAAAAAGTGACCAATGAGAGTAGTCCAAATATCCAAATAGTCCAGTAAATCTGTAATCCTCCTCTTTGATCTTTGATGCTGAACACTGATGAAAAGTTCCAATCAGAGAAAACGTGAAATCCAATGAAGAGCACTGCGAACATAAGGAACATCATGAAGAACGAAAACTTGATAGTAGAAGTGAAGAGCCTGTTTTTGAAGCTGAGTTGAGAAGATAAATCCAAACTATTAAGATGATGCTCAAAAGCTGTAGAGAATTGTTGAATCAAATCAAGTAGTGTCAGGGTGCCAGGAATCAGACTGAGACGAGAAGTGCAAAAATAATCACACCTTTATTAATAGCAAAAAATAATAAACAGTCCACAAGTCAAATAACAAGCCAGGGATCAGGAACCAGGAAGGACGTCAGGCAGCCAGTAATACACAGGAACTCTCACAAACAGGTCTGAGACAACGCAAAGGCAAAGCATACTGAACAGAGGCTCTTTAATAATAAGTGATGACATCACAATTCTGAGACTGCATCCTGTCTCACACAGATGATGCACACCAGTCTGGCCATAAAAGGAAGTGCAGGAAATGAGCAGCATCCCCACAATGCACCATAGTCAGGAAGAGAGGTGAGTAAAATGGCTGCCAGCAGCACATGGCAAACAAAACAGGGAAAAACCTTGACAGTACCCTCCCCTCAAAGACCCCTCTTCTGCGGGAGGACGAAAGGCTTATTGGAGAAACGGGCATGGAAGGCATGGAGGAGGGCGGGAGCATGAACATCAGAGGAGGGAACCCAAGAACGCTCCTCCGGACCGTAGCCCCTCCAGTGAACCAAATACTGTACACGGCCCCTGGACATATGAGAGTCAATAATGCTGCTGACCTCATACTCCTCATGGTTGTCAACAAAGATAGGACGGGGACGAGGCAACACAGTGGTAAACCGATTACAAACCAATGGTTTCAAGCGGGAGACATGAAAAACATTGGAGATGCGCATAGCAGGAGGAAAATCAAGAGCGTAGGCCACAGGATTAACCCGTCGGAGTATTCGAAAAGGACCAACATAATGGGGAGCCAATTTATTGGAAGGCACACGAAGGTTCAAGTTGTGGGAGGACAGCCAAACTCTCTCACCAACCTGATAGGAAGGCGCGGGCAGACGCCTACGATCAGCCTGGAATTTTTGGCGCTGCATAGAACGATGAAGGCAATCCTGAATCTGCACCCACGTGGAATGGAGTTGTCGGAGATACTCCTACAAAGCCGGAATACCTTGAGACATGAATGAATTGGGCAACAAGGATGGTTGAAACCCATAATTCGCCATGAACAGGGATAACTTGGAGGAAGCATTAATAGCACTATTGCGAGCAAACTCTGCCCAAGGTAACAGTTCAGACCAATTATTGTGGTGATCTGAGACATAGCAATGGAGGAACTGTTCCAGAGCTTGATTAGACCGTTCCACAGCCCCATTAGATTGAGAGTGATATGCCAAGGAGAAGGAAAGCTGGATCCCCATTTGAGCACAAAAGGAACTGGAGACAAACTGGCTCCCCCAGTCCAACACTATCTCCTTGGGTAACCCATGTAAATGGAAGACCTCCCAGGCAAATATTGAAGCAAGCTCCTGAGCGGTAGGCAGCTTCATCAAGGGAATGCAATGTGACATTTTAGAAAAACGGTCAAACACCATAAGGATAACAGTATTGCAATTGGAAACAGGGAGCTCGACAATGAAGTCCATGGACGCTCACCATTAGCAATAGGTTGAAGAAGACCCACAGGAAGACATTGAGGAGTCTTATTCTGTGCACAAACTGAGCAGGAGGCAACATCAGAACGAAGACCTGGTCACCAGAATTGTCGAGTGACAGACCAAATCATTTGGTTCTTGCCTAAGTGACCTGCAGCTTTAGGATAGTGGTAAGTGTGCAAATGTTTAGTTCGAAGATTCTCAGGAATAAAACACTTACCACTAGGTTTCTCAGGAGGTGCATTGGTTTGTGCAGCCAGCATCTCCTCCCCCAAGGGAGAAGTCAAATTAGTACGTATGGTAGCCAAAATATGGTCAGGAGGTATAACAGGAGTAGGTACAGACTCCTCCTTGGACAGAGGCGAAAATTGTCGAGAGAGGGCATCAGCCCTAACATTCTTACTACCAGGCAGGTAGGAGACCACATAATTAAACCGAGACAAAAATAGCGCCCATCTGGCCTGTCAGGGTGACAAACATTTTGCTTCAGATATATAAGTTAAATTCTTGTGGTCAGTAAGAATGAGCACTGGCACGCTAGTACCCTCGAGAAGATGCCTCCATTCCTTGAGTGCCAAAATTATGGCCAGTAATTCCCTGTCGTCAATTTCATAATTGCACTCCGCTGGAGACAATTTCTTAGAGAAGAAACCACACGGATGCAAGGAACTGTCAGGCATAGGACGTTGAGACAAAAGGGCACCTACTCCAGTCTCAGACGCATCGACCTCAAGAATGAAAGGCAGGACAGGGTTAGGATGAGCCAGAACTGGAGCTGCAGCAAAGGCAGTCTTAAGACTATCAAAGGCCTTAATGGCAGTAGGTGACCAATGGAGTGGATCATTCTCTTTACGGTTTGACCAAGGAAGAAAAGTTTTCAATTGGCGAACCCCAAAAAATGTTGAATAGACCGAAGACCAACTGGGCGAGGCCACTGCAGAACTGCAGATAACTTGTCAGGATCTATGGAGAACCCTGCAATGGAGATAACATAACCTAGGAAGGTTACTTGAGTCTGAAGGAACTTACATTTCTCAAGTTTACAAAACAGGCCATTCTCATGTAGTCTCTGAAGAACCCATGTAACATCAGAACGATGAGCCCTCAAGTGTGGGTGAGTATATGAGGATGTCGTCTAAGTACACCACAACACACTGTTGCAACATATCTTGTAGGACATCATTTAAAAATTCCTGAAAAACAGCAGGAGCATTACATAGGCCAAAGGGCATTACAAGATACTCATAATGCCCGCTCCTGGTGTTAAAAGCTGTTTCCATTCGTGGTCCTCCTTAATCCTAACGAGATTGTACGCTCCTCTCAAATCAAGTTTAGTAAAGACCGTAGCTCCCTTGAGGCGGTCAAAGAGTTCCGTAATGAGCGGAATAGGGTAAGCATTCTTAATGGTAAGACGATTAAGACCCCTATAATCGATGCATGGTCCTAACTCGCCACCCTTTTTCTTCACAAAGAAGAAGCCAGCCCCTGCAGGAGAGTAGGAATTGCAGATGATCCCCCGCGACAGAGCATCGGCAACATACTCCTCCATAGCACAATTCTCTGCAACAGACAGAGGGTACACCCGGCCCCGAGGAGGAATGGCTCCGGGTTGCATGTACCTTGTCAAAAACGTCTAGGAACTCTCGGTACTCCTCTGGCAATTGAGATACCGAAGAAGTGCACAAGACTTTAACTGGTTTCTGAAGACAAGTGGAAATACATTGCGAGGACCACGACAAAATTTCGGACCTGCACCAGTCGAGACTGGGATTGTGCTTTTGGAGCCAGGGATAACCCAGAACAACTGGAAAATGCGGAGAGTTTATCACCTGGAACTGGAGGGTTTCAAAATGGAGAGCCCCAACAGCCATGGACAACAGAGCAGTTTTGTGAGTAACGAGTGCGGGCTGAAGGGGCCTACAATCAATGGCCTCAATAGCAAGCGGAACGGACCGAGGCAAAACAGGAATGGAGTGCTTTGATACAAAAGCACTGTCAATAAAATAGCCTGCAGCACCGGAGTCAACAAGAGCCTGAGTGACTATGGAGGAATCCACCCAGGAAAGGACAACCGTGATCAAAGGTTTCTCCTTAGGAATGAAAGGCAGGACAGGGTTAGGATGAACCAGAACTGGAGCAGAACTGGGATTGTGCTTTTGGAGCCAGGGATAACCCAGGGTTAGGATGAGCCAGAACTGGAGCGGCAGCAAAGGCAGTCTTAAGACTATCAAAGGCCTTAATGGCAGTAGGTGACCAATGGAGTGGATCATTCTCTTTACAGGTCATGTCTGTGATAGGTTTGACCAAGGAAGAAAAGTTTTTAATTGGCGAACCCCAAAAAACGTTGAATAGACCAAAGACCAACTGGGCAAGGCCACTGCAGAACTGCAGATAACTTGTCAGGATCCATGGAGAACCCTGCAATGGAGATAACATAACCTAGGAAGGTTACTTGAGTCTGATAGAACTCACATTTCTTGATTTTAGAAAACAGGCCATTCTCACGTAGTCTCTGAAGAACCCATGTAACATCAGAACGATGAGCCTCAAATGTGGGTGAGTGTATGAGGATGTCGTCTAAGTACACCACAACATACTGTTGCAACATATCTCGTAGGACATCATTAAAAAATTCCTGAAAAACAGCAGGAGCATTACATAGGCCAAAGGGCATTACAAGATACTCATAATGCCCGCTCCTGGTGTTAAATGTTGTTTCCATTCGTGGCCCTCCTTAATCCTAACGAGATTGTACGCTCCTCTCAAATCAAGTTTAGTAAAGACCGTAGCTCCCTTGAGGCGGTCAAAGAGTTCCGTAATGAGCGGAATAGGGTTAGCATTCTTAATGGTAAGACGATTAAGACCCCTATAATCGATGCATGGTCTTAGCTCGCCACCCTTTTTCTTCACAAAGAAGAAGCCAGCCCCTGCAGGAGAGCAGGATTTGTGGATGATCCCCCGCGACAGAGCATCGACAACATACTCCTCCATAGCACAATTCTCTGCAACAGACAGAGGGTACACCCGGCCCCGAGGAGGAATGGCTCCGGGTTGCAGGTCTATGGCACAATCGTAAGACCGGTGAGGAGGCAACATACCGGCATGCACCTTGTCAAAAACGTCTAGGAACTCTCTGTACTCCTCTGGCAATTGAGATACCGAAGAAGTGCACAAGACTTTAACTGGTTTCTGAAGACAAGTGGAAATACATTGCGAGGACCACGACAAAATTTCGGACCTGCGCCAGTCGAGCCTGGGATTGTGCTTTTGGAGCCAGGGATAACCCAGAACAACTGGAAAATGCGGAGAGTTTATCACCTGGAACTGGAGGGTTTCAAAATGGAGAGCCCCAACAGCCATGGACAACAGAGCAGTTTCGTGAGTAACGAGTGGGGGCTGAAGGGGCCTGCCATCAATGGCCTCAATAGCAAGCGGAATGGACCGAGGCAAAACAGGAATGGAGTGCTTTGATACAAAAGCACTGTCAATAAAATAGCCGCAGCCGCGGAGTCAACAAGAGCCTGAGTGACTATGGAGGAGTCCACCCAGGAAAGGACAACCATGATCAAAGGTTTCTCCTTAAGAATGAAAGGCAGGACAGGGTTAGGATGAGCCAGAACTGGAGCAGCAGCAAAGGCAGTCTTAAGACTATCAAAGGCCTTAATGGCAGTAGGTGACCAATGGAGTGGATCATTCTCTTTACGGGTCATGTCTGTGATAGGTTTGACCAAGGAAGAAAAGTTTTTAATTGGCGAACCCCAAAAAACGTTGAATAGACCGAAGACCAACTGGGCAAGGCCACTGCAGAACTGCAGATAACTTGTCAGGATCCATGGAGAACCCTGCAATGGAGCTAACATAACCTAGGAAGGTTACTTGAGTCTGATGGAACTCACATTTCTCGAGTTTACAAAACAGGCCATTCTCACGTAGTCTCTGAAGAACCCATGTAACATCAGAACAATGAGCCTCAAGTGTGGGTGAGTGTATGAGGATGTCGTCTAAGTACACCACAACACACTGTTGCAACATATCTCGAAGGATATCATTAAAAAATTCCTGAAAAACAGCAGGAGCATTACATAGGCCAAAGGGCATTACAAGATACTCATAATGCCCGCTCCTGGTGTTAAATGCTGTTTTCCATTCGTGGCCCTCCTTAATCCTAACGAGATTGTACGCTCCTCTCAAATCAAGTTTAGTAAAGACTGTAGCTCCCTTGAGGCGGTCAAAGAGTTCCGTAATGAGCAGAATAGGGTAAGCATTCTTAATGGTAAGACGATTAAGACCCCTATAATCGATGCATGGTCTTAACTAGCCACCCTTTTTCTTCACAAAGAAGAAGCCAGCCCCTGCAGGAGAGCAGGATTTGCGGATGATCCCCCGCGACAGAGCATCGGCAACATACTCCTCCATAGCACAATTCTCTGCACAATTCTCTGCAACAGACAGAGGGTACACCCGGCCCCAAGGAGGAATGGCTCCGGGTTGCAGGTCTATGGCACAATCGTAAGACCGGTGAGGAGGCAACATACCGGCATGCACCTTGTCAAAAACGTCTAGGAACTCTCGGTACTCCTCTGGCAAATAAGATACCGAAGAAGTGTACAAGACTTTAACTGGTTTCTGAAGACAAGTGGAAATACATTGCGAGGACCACGACAAAATTTCGGACCTGCGCCAGTTGAGACTGGGATTGTGCTTTTGGAGCCAGGGATAACCCAGAACAACTGGGAAATGTGGAGCGTTTATCACCTGGAACTGGAGGGTTTCAAAATGGAGAGCCCCAACAGCCATGGACAACGGAGCAGTTTCGTGAGTAACGAGTGCGGGCTGAAGGGGCCTGCCATCAATGGCCTCAATAGCAAGCGAAATGGACCGAGGCAAAACAGAAATGGAGTGCTTTGATACAAAAGCACTGTCAATAAAATAGCCCGCAGCACCGGAGTCAACAAGAGCCTGATTGACTATGGAGGAGTCCACCCAGGAAAGGACAACCGTGATCAAAGGTTTCTCCTTAAGAATGAAAGGCAGGACAGGGTTAGGATGAGCCAGAACTGGAGTGGCAGCAAAGGCAGTCTTAAGACTATCAAAGGCCTTAATGGCAGTAGGTGACCAATGGAGTGGATCATTCTCTTTACGGGTCATGTCTGTGATAGGTTTGACTAAGGAAGAAAAGTTTTTAATTGGCGAACCCCAAAAAACGTTGAATAGACCGAAGACCAACTGGGCGAGGCCACTGCAGAACTGCAGATAACTTGTCAGGATTGTGCTTTTGGAGCCAGGGATAACCCAGAACAACTGGAAAATGCGGAGAGTTTATCACCTGGAACTGGAGGGTTTCAAAATGGAGAGCCTCAAAAGCCATGGACAACGGAGCAGTTTCGTGAGTAACGAGTGCGGGCTGAAGGGGCCTGCCATCAATGGCCTCAATAGCAAGTGGAACGGACTGAGGCAAAACAGAAATGGAGTGTTTTGAAACAAAAGCACTGTCAATAAAATAGCCCGCAGCACTGGAGTCAACAAGAGCCTGAGTGACTATTGAGGAGTTTACCCAGGAATGGACAACCGTGATCAAAGGTTTCTCCTTAAGCGGTTCCGAGGACGAGGATAAACCACCCAAGGTCTGCCCCCGACAGGACCTTAGGTGTGAGTGATTCCCGGCCGTGTAGGACAAGACTTCAAAAGGTGGCCCTGTAACCCACAATAGAGGCAGAGCCCCTCCCTCCTCCTAAAGGCCCTCTCCGCCACGGAGAGACGCGTGAATCCCAACTGTATCGGCTCAGCAGTATCTGGTGACTCGGGACCAGGAGAAATGGGAGGAAAGGGAGGCATGGGTGGGAAAGAACACATAGGAGACAATGGAACAGGAGGCTTCTGCATGCGCTCCTTGAAAGAGGGCCTCTCTCTGAGTCTGATGTCCATTAGGATCAAAAAAGACACCAATGCCTCAAGATCCTCTGGTAAATCTCTGGCAGCAACTTTGTCTTTAATCGCATCAGAGAGCCCATGAAAGAAGGTAGCAACAAGGGCTTCATTGTTCCAACCTACCTCTGCGGCAAGCATACGTAACTCAATAGCATACTGAGCAACAGATCTTGTACCTTGCGGAATGGACAGTCGTTTAGCAGCAGAGGAGGAGCGAGCCGGAACATCAAATACCCTTTGAAAGGAGGCCACAAATTCAGGGTAATTTGAAATCACAGGTTTATTTGTCTCCCACAAGGGATTAGCCCAGGCAAGAGCTGTGTCAGAGAGTAACGAGATGAGAAATCCCACCTTAGCTCTGTCAGAGGGAAATGCCTGAGGTAACATCTCAAAGTAAATGCCCACCTGGTTCAAAAACCTTCTGCACTGAATAGGATCGCCTCCATATCACTGAGGTAGAGGTGCAGAACTGGACATGCTCCTGGTAGGCATAGGTGCAGCAGCGGAAACAGGAGCAGCCATAACTTGCGGGACACTTTGGTCCAAATGTGCAGTGTGAGTCAGGAGGGTTTGCAGGGCTAGTGCAAATTAATCCAAGTGGTGATCCTGTACATCCATCCTGGAAATGATGGCAGGTAAAGGTGGATTATTAGCACCATCAGGATTCATGTCCTTTGCGTAATGTCAGGGTGCCAGGAATCAGACTGAGACAAGAAGTGCAAAAATAATCACACCTTTATTAATAGCCAAAAATAATAAAAAGTCCACAAGTCAAATAACAAGCCAGGGATCAGGAACCAGGAAGGATGTCAGGCAGCCAGGTAATACATAGGAACTCTCACAAACAGGTCTGAGACAACGCAAAGGCAAAGCATACTGAACATAGGCCCTTTAAATAATAAGTGATGACATCACAATTCTGAGACTGCATCCTGTCTCACACGGATGATGTACACCAGTCTGGCCATAAAAGGAAGTGTAGGAAATGAGCAGCATCCCCCACAATGCACCATAGTCAGGAAGAGAGGTGAGTAAAATGGCTGCCAGCAGCACATGGCAAACAAAACAGGGAAAAACCTTGACAAGTAGATTCAGTCTCTTAGATTCCTGAATTGGGAAGAATTGAAGCTGAAAAATATAAAAAATATGTTATAATAAATGTGAATATATACATTCCATCCTAGAGGGTTTGGAGGGAAAATATTTGTCTCCGTCTCTTTAATAAAATCTAGATTATTCCTTCACAAAGCTAGGATAATTAGTATTTAATTATAAGGACAGAGACTTCATATTTTGCTAGTTCAAAGCCAAATAAGTCATGATATCAAAAGAGTAGGAATATTGTGAATAGGCTTAAAATAAAATTGGCAAAAAATAGAATCAGAGGACCAATCCGCTGCATTTAAGATCTCTTGAAGAGAACAAGAATTAGAAAAAGCTTTTGAAGCTGTAGCACCTCTGATGGAATAAGGAGAGAAAAAAAATCATCTACACCTGCTTGAATCATGACCCACTTAACCCATATAGTGATGGTAGTAAAGGAAACAGGAAGATGAGGATGAAAATCAGAAGTTGAGAAGGTGTAGAATTTCTGACAGAAACAGTTCTACGTTTATACTCCTTAAGACACAAAACAACACATAAATGAGGGAAATCAGAAAAATAAGAATAAAATAAAGTAGAAGAAGAAGTTTTAGTTCTTCAAAACAAAAGAAAAATAACACCTTGAGGAGAGAACATTTTATTATTGTAATCTATGGCTTTAACGTCAGATACCCTTCTGCAAGAAAGTAAACATAAAAGAGTGGCTAACTTAGCTGAAAGCTGTTTAAAAGAGAGATTAGAGTTTTCAGGCTATTTGTTGAAAAGGGAAAAAACTAGGTTAACATCCCAGAAATGAGAAAATATTTAAAAGATGGGGGACGTTTAAGTTTAATAGATTTCATAAGACGACAACCAGATATATGTAGAATTCTGAAATAGTTCATGACCTGCTGAAATAGCTGATCTAGCTACATTGATTGATCTGTATGCCAAACCAGCTTCAAATAATGAAGTAAAAAAAATTAGCACTTCACTTATAGGAGCTGAAAAGGGATCCAGATGTCGTTGATCGCACCAACCAGACCATTTCTTCCATGAAGAGAGGTAACGCCTTTTAGTTCCTGGGGACCAAGAGTGTTGTAATAGGTTTTTTGCTTCTGAAGAAAGTCCTTCAATTGACCAGGAATTCCTGACATTGTCCATGCAATGAGATTGAGAGAATCTATTCTGGCAAGATCGTGAAAATCTTCTATGGGGTTTGAAAGGATGTCTATTTGATGAGGGAGCAGAAGAGGTGGAAGGTATAATATCTCTAGAAGAGATGGGTACCAGGGTTGAGAAGTCCACCAAAGGGTTATCAGAACTAGGGAAATCTGTTCTCTCCTGATCTTGGCAATCGTTCGAGTGATTATGGAGAATGGGGGAAAGGCATAAGCTCTCTGGGTTGGCCAATTCTGAAGAAAGGCATCTGTCGCTAGCGCTTCTGGATCCGGTCTCCAACTTTAAAAAGGTTTCAGTTGAAAGTTTAGACGATGCAAAAAGGTCCAGACAGAAGGGGCCCCTCAAAGTTAAAATCTTGTGAAAAGTAGAGGATTGAGTTTCCAGTCGCTTAAATCCAGCAGATATCTGGAACCCCAATCCGCTGCCATATTCGCAAGTCTCATATTCCGCCTGAATAAAAATGTTCTGAGAAAGGCAATAATGTATGAAATCCTTGGTCAAATTTGAGAGCTATTTGGAATTGGTACCTCCTAATTTGTTGATCTAACGGACTGCAGATATATTGTCCATCCTGAGATGAATGGTCAAGGGATTTTTGAATTTGGAGAAGCTCACCACAAAGGATCCTGCTAAAAGTTCCAAATTGTTGATGTGTTATTGTTGTTCCACCGATGACCATTTGCCTCCGGTGATAATAGAGCCGCATTTGGCTCCCCAACCTGTTTTGCTGGTATTCGGGCCCATCTCTGTTGGGGCAAAGTCTTGATTTTTGGGTCAATACGTCTTAGGACCAACCTTCGTCTCTGAGTGTCAATTGATGTATTTGTGTCACCAATTAAATACACAGTCTGCTGAAGCCATTCCCTAACAATATAAGGGTCTAGGGAAGGTTCTTTAGAGATAGCTTTCTCTGAGATTTCCGACTCTGCACTAGCAATGTCGGATAGCTAGAAGATGAGGCAAAGGGGAATGACTGTGTTATGGATTATGATATACTTGCATGCAAAGTTACAAATGTGTGTTGGATAATAGAAAAAAACGCTACAATAAACTAAATATGGATTAAGACTACAGATAGCAACGTACTGTAATATTGGGGGAAATAAAAACAAGTTAAAGGGAAAAAAAAGGATAAAGTAGACTACAGGAAAAAACGATTATAACAAACAAAACAATAAACTAATAATAATAACAAAATAAGCATATAAATTTGAAACAAAACAGTCATAAAACTTTAATGCAACAATAAAGTGAATATAGAATTATGATCTTATCCTATGAGCAGCAAAAAGAAAAGAGAAGGATTACAGAGTTAATGGACTCTTTATGGATATTTGGACTACTCTCATTGGTCACTTTTTTGTCTGACCACACAAGGCTTTCTTTCATTGCTTTATTATCTGTGTTCTTGGTTTACTGTGTTTTTCTGTTAATGTTTATATTGCTTTTAAGTGCTGTGAGCAGTAAAAAGAAAAGGTTAAGCAACATATAAAGTCTCTTTCCTTGTAATAAAATTCAGAGTATTATGCGCAAACATTCGCCAATACTGCTAGCCGACAAGACTTTGCATTATAGCCTTTCACCAGTTCTCCTTATAACCACAAAGAGAGCACCAAGTCTAAGAGACAAATTAGTTCACTTCGAGTTTGAGCGTAGTGAGTCTGTTAAAAATTGGTTGGAATTAAAACAAAGGGGTCAATTTATTAAAGTCTGGTGGACAAGATACGCTGTAGTGTATTATGTCCGCCAGACATCGCTGAATGCGGACAGCATACGCTGTCCGTATTCAGCATTGCACAAGCAGTTCTGGTGAACTGCTTGTGCAATACTGCCCCCTGCAGATTCGCAGCCAATCGGCCGCTAGCAGGGGGTGTCAATAAACCCGATCATATTTGATCAGGTTGATTTCTGTCCGCTGCCTCAGAGCAGGCGGACAAGTTATGGAGCAGCGGTCTTTAAAAGGCTCGCCGGAAAGACGGGCATCAAGCTCCGTACAGAGCTTGATAAATTGACCCCATAGAGTAGGATGTCACCCATGTGCCACATACACCTATTGCAGTAGTATTCAAAAAACTAAAACATTTTCTATTACCCACTCACAAACCTATCAAATAAAACAATGGATAACATGTAACACCCCAGGGGTTATTTATCTGTTATCCTGCTCATGCCCTAGGTTCTATGTAGGGCAAACTTGCTGGGAACTGAAGGACAGAGTGAGGGAACATAGATATGACATTGAGAATAAAGATAGTAACAGCACTGTTGCTAGACATTTTGAAGATTTCCATGAAGCAAACTGTATAGGAATAGAGCATATTAAAAAAAAACTAGAGGGGTGAATATTGATAGGATCCTTCTTCAACATGAAGCCAAGTGAATGTAAAGATTATAAACGTTAACACCAAAAGGTCTGAATGAAAAAATGGAATATGCTGCTTTACTATAAATTAGCTAATAGTCACAATATACCTACCGTAATGAAAGTGAATTTTACATATTTTACTACAATGTATTTGTTTGACATGCAATTAATGTTGTGTGAAATGTTACATACATTGTGATGTGTAAATAAAGCTAATATTATGATATTTTGAAATATTGAGAAAGGACATGCTGATGAGGGGTACCCTTCCACATGTAAATATACCTAATGATCATCTGTTTTAACACGATACGTATAACTTTAAATACCTATGCAGTAAAATAGGTTTTGCCCTATAAAAGAATGGACATTGACCAAATTAAGCATCTGACGAAGCCCTGGCTAAACACCTTAGTGGGAGGGGCAAAACACGTCATCAACGGGCACACTTTGGGGCATATGTAGCCTCTCTCTCCCCTCTCTTTTGTGCTCTCTCCCCCCTCTCTTTTGTGCTCTCTCCCCCCTCTCTTTTGTGCTCTCTCCCCCCTCCCTTTTGTGCTCTCTCCCCCTTCTCTTTTCTGATCTCTACCCCCTCTTTTGTGCTCTCTCCCCCTCTCTTTTGTCCTCTCTCCCCTCTCTTTTGTGCTCTCTCCCCCCTCTCTTTTTTGCTCTCTCCCCCTCTCTTTTGTGCTCTCTCCCCCCTCTCTTTTGTGCTCTCTCCCCCCTCTCTTTTGTGCTCTCTCCCCCCTCCCTTTTGTGCTCTCTCCCCCCTCTCTTTTTTGCTCTCTCCCCCTCTCTTTTGTGCTCTCTCCCCCTCTCTTTTGTGCTCTCTCCTCCCTCTCTTTTGTGCTCTCTCCCCCTTCTCTTTTGTGATCTCTACCCCCTCTTTTGTGCTCTCTCCCCCTCTCTTTTGTCCTCTCTCCCCCTCTCTTTTGTGCTCTCTCCCCCCTCTCTTTTTTGCTCTCTCCCCCTCTCTTTTGTGCTCTCTCCCCCCTCTCTTTTGTGCTCTCTCCCCCTCTCTTTTGTGCTCTCTCCCCCTCTCTTTTGTGCTCTCTCCCCCCTCTCTTTTGTGCACTCTCCCCCTCTCTTTTGCTGTTTCTCTCCCTCTCTTTATCCCCCCTCTTCTGCTCTCTCTATCCCCCCTCTTTAGACCTTTTTGTCTCTAAGGCACTGAAGGCAGTCGGCCCCGCCCGCGTCATGTCTGCCCTGCCCGCGTCACGCCTGGCCCAGCCCACGTCGCACCCGTTGGCCACGCCCACTCCACCACACAGCAGATCAGTTGGAAGGCCAGGTGTGTTTGTCCTCGAGCGCAGTCTCTACTGTGCATGACAGCTTCGGACAAACACACTTGGCCTTTTATTATATAGGATAAGATTCCAAAATACCAGAGTAACAAGACAATCCATCCTTGATAATTAATATTATTTAAAAATAAATACTGTTTACTCCTAAAAAATTGCCAATTTGTGGTTTGGATTGTGTTATATTATAAAGGAAATATATGATCTTATGTCAAAGGGACATGAAACCCAAATTTTTCTTTCATGATTTTAGATAGAGAATACAATTTTAAACAACTTTCCAATTTACTTTTATTATCTAATTTGCTTCATACTTTAGATATCCCTTGTTGAATAAATAGCAATGCACATGGGTGAGCCAATCACATGAGGTTTCCATGTGCAGCCACCAATCAGCAGCTACTGAGCCTATCTAGATATGCATTTCAATAGAGGTTATCAAGAGAATGAAGCAAATTTGATAATTAAAGTAAATTGGAAAGTTGTTTAAAATTGCATGATCTTTCTAAATCACGGAAGAAAATGTTGGTTTCATGTCCCTTTAAAGTATATAGATTTACTAAAGGATACCTTAAAGATTTTTTTTTTAACCAAACTAAATATTTAATGGATGTTCTTACTAGCATAGTGCAATGATGCCTACTTGCATTTTCATTAATTTTAGTTTCAATATATAAAAATAAATCAAGAACATTGCTGGAATTTCAGGGGTTTCCAAACGTAAAACAGGTTGGGGACCACTGTAGTATGGAGACGGGAGACAGGACCTACCCCCACCTCCCTCCCTCTCCTCTGCAAACATAGCTCTATATAAACCATTCCTTTACTCTTCAGAAGTATGTGCCCAGCTTCTGGGTTTTACTAGGATGTGGATAACGTCACAGAATAAATGTCACCTTTAATGCTCTGTGCTTTTAGTTTATAAGTCTTAAAGAAACTGAGCTAACTTCCTCAACAATAGACTTCAGACATTAAAAATGAATCATTGAAACTCGACTCCTGTTACTTCTCGAACACAGTTAATTTACATGGCACATTCTATCACGGTAGATTAAATTATGTATTGGTAATGCTTCATATAGTTTTCATAGTTATAGTGGTAAAAATTAAACCATCTGGGGATTTAAAACATACTACATATTGTGTATTTTTTTTTTGGCTTAATACCTCAATCATTTCAAAAGGTAAAATGCTTCAAACAGAGAGGGAATCCTAAAAAAAAATCTATAGAAAGTTAGTGGCACAGATTACTCCACTAAGACTTTGTTAACCACCTGCCCCACTCGTTGGGTAGATGTCTTACGGTTCCTGGTGCATATCGAGGAATACTGGGCTGCTCCTTCCCAATCCCCCGTGCTTCTGCAGCACACCACACGTGACACGACGACAGCACCTGCTGACTCCTCCTCCCTCTTCCAGTCTCCAGACTCATCACCGGTCATGTTCCTTCAATCCTCCATGCTGTGAAGGAACGTGACCACACTGGAACTATCTGGAGGAGCATGCAAATAACGCCAGCATCGCATGTACTCACATTCCACCTCCCTCCAGAGTCCAGCATTATTATTCAGTGCCGGGGCTGGCGGGGGGGCAAGCGGGGGGGCAATCCATTTCCTAGGGGGGGTGTCTGCCCTGCCTCACCCCCCTGTAGCGATGTCACTGTGTATCAAGCTCCGAATGGAGCTTGATGCCCCGTGTTTCTGGCGAGCTTGCAGGCTCACCAGAAACAGCAGTTATGAAGCAGAGGTCACAAAGACCGCTGCTCCAGAACCTGTCCGCCTGCTCTGAGCAGGCGGACAGACATCGCCGGAAATCAACCCGATCGAGTACGAGCGGGATGATTGACACCCCCCTGCTGGCGGCCTATTGGCCGCGAGTCTGCAGGGGGCGGCATTGCACCAGCAGCTCTTGTGAGCTGCTGGTGTAATGCCGAATACGGCGAGCGTATTGCTCGCCGTATTCAGCAAGGTCTGTCGGACCTGATCTGATAACTAGAGGCCTTTGAATCACTAAAGGAGGTCACGTAACCACTGCAAACTTGTAACACAGGAGTTCACACAATGAGGAACAGTTTGTTGCTGGAAACATTCACAGAGTGAGCGAATATGTATGGGGAAAGAAAGTTCAAGCTTCATCATGCAAATTTCAACTGGCTGTATCGAGGCACACATGGATGCAATATGAGGGATCTCAGTGGCAAGTAAATGTGTCGATTGCAGCAGATGTACAAATATATACAAGCAGCATAGCATCTACAGCAGTTTGTTTTGCTACAAAGGAAGTTTTTTAAGGAGCTGATTCCTCCCCCTACAGCTTGTTATAAGTGAGATGGTTTACAGGTGCAACATATATTCTTTGCTTTTGGAGGTGCAGTTGTTTCTTCAGGAACATTTCTATATGATGTGGGCTGTCTTTGTGTTCTAGTGAGGCGTGCAGGCAGCACTAAGTGCGTCTCATATAGATTCAATGGGGTAGATTTATCATGGTGCGAGCGAAACATGATACAATGTAGCGTATCATGTCCGCTGCACATCGATATACGCTGTCAGCATTTATCATTGCACCAGCAGTTCTTGTGAACTGCTGGTGCAATGCCGCCCCCTGCAGATTCGCGGCCAATTGGCTGCTAGCAGGGGGTGTCAATCAACCCAATCGTATTTGATCAGGTTGATTTCTGTCCGCGGCCTCAGAGCAGGCAGACAAATTATGGAGCAGCGGTCTTTAAACCTGAAGGCTTGCGGGGAAACAGGAGCATCAAGCTCCATACGGAGCTTTATAAATCGGCCCCACTGTCTGCAATTGTTCATACATGTTCCTAACTCCATAAAATGTGTTACTTTAATTGTACAGCACTAATGAGTTTTTCTTTGGTAATTGGATAAGCATACTCTCAAACAATAAAAACCTGCTATTTTTCATACAGTTTTTGTGTGGCCTGTGTCATTCTTTAGCAATTCTTATTTTTGAATTGCTCTTTTCTTTGATTATTTGTTTACATAATGGTTTAACTCTTTAACATCAGCTGATATACCCTGTGTGTCAACTAAGGGGTTAAGGCATGAGTGAGGCAAGAAGTAATAGTGTGGACCTGGCGATGTTGGCGAGAGGCATGCTATTACAGGACTCCAAAACCCTTAGGATACGTGACATACAGGATTAATTTGTGTCAAGGGGTTAAATAAAGACAGAATATTAATATTCATAACAAAAATTTCAAGTAAAAAGAAATTTACTTTTACAATCATAGCAGTTATAATGGGCATAACTGCTAGGGTTTTCGGGGGATCCAGTTGCTGCTATCATTAAGAGATATTCTTTGTGTCCTCATATAAATATACAAACATATTTATTGCAGATATGTGCAGAACATCTGACCATTTCATAGTTTTAGGTAGGAAACCTTTTAATATGTCAAGGACACTTGGAAATCAGGCAAAATCTTAAATATATGGAAGCCTTATTATTCTATAATAGGTCTGCTTACATACAAACCCAGTACAAAAAGAGTGGTGTCTTGTAGGGGAATAATATATTGTTATACTATAAATGTAAAGTGGTTTTTCACTAAAGGCAGGTTGTTTCGCCCTCATTGGGGCTCGTCAGTATGATGTAGGTGCTATGTTATTGGACTCAAGCATTGATTTTAGGTTTAAGGCTATATGACAGTTTTGCTGATGATTACATTCATTTTCGTGATCACACTTACAAAGCATGAAATCAATGCTTGAGCAGAACAGCAGCACCAACCATAGACAGCCTGTTTGGCCCGCTTGGGGCTCATCCCTCCATTGTATTAATCTTAGCAAGAAACAAATATACTTATCTGTGCAAAATTGCAACACTTATAATTCAAAATCCATTTCAATATAATGGGCAGCCCTATAGCAAAGGGTGGAATGCTCGAGGACATCAGCATCAACCATAATGACTTGAGTGAGAGAGTCCCAAAGTAGCGAAACAGGCTGCCTATGGTTGATGCTGTGTTATTTAAGCCTCATCTATTTCACAGTTTGCTACACTACTGGTTTAAACTGATAGGAGCATAAGGGTCACCATATTAAAAATGCATTTTGAATTAGTAATACACTCTGTAGGATAATTTGTATATTCTATCCATTGTATATTTATTTCTTGCTGAACTAATTAAATGGAGGGTTTATCTCACTCTATAAACAACAATACATTTATTTGGAGTCCCTGCTCTAAAGGATTTCCATGGGTGTAAGTGCAGACCCTGTTCCAAGGAGCTTACAATCTAGTGTTTCAGTGCTTTGCTCAAAGAGCTTACAATATTGCATTTAAAGAGAACTTACCTCTGGGTACTTACAGTGTAGAGAAATAAAAGAGATCCCTGTTGTAAGACTGCACTCAGCATGTGACATAACACTAGTCCCCCTGAAATCTTCAGTCTTCCTGCCACTGCCATAGAGTATTCCAGTATTTGTTATACTGCTTGCCAGCTATGAATCGGTCTATGCACATCTTGGAAGGATTTTTTTTATCCAATGCAAGAAGATAGGTGCATGACACACTGTAGCTTATAATGCAGTATTTTTTCAGTTTTTAATCTGAGGTATAAAATACAGGACCATCCCATGCTTCACTAGGGCTCTCTGCTTCAAAAATCCAACACTAGTACTTGTCCCACGGTGACTATAGACATTCAAGTTTAGTGTCACAGAAGTATTATTGGAGTCCCTACGTCAAGGCATTGCATTGAGGATATAAGTGCAGACACATTAATTATATCATTGTATTCTCTTTGCCAAGATCCTTAACATTATTACATTATACAGATATGTGCAGTGAGAGTGGATTTAAGCCATTCAATTTGATTTAATATCAGTTTATTAAAGTTATAGCAGTGTAAGTGTAATTATGCTTTATTGTTGGTGTTATGATTCAAGTTCTAGTGTCACAGAGATGATTTGTATATCTTATATCAATAAGCCTTGAAAAGTACAGAAAGCTTTAAACATACAGAACCAAATTAAAGCTAAAGATTTTTATGAAATGGGAAAGTAAAGGAAAAGCGCTACAGAAATGTGAGAAATGATCTGACCTAGGCTCTTGGAGCAGGATCTGTATTTACAATCTAGTGTGGTAATGAGATGTCTTGCTCAAAGAGCTTACAAATGTGTTAATCTCAGAAAATCTTACCTTAGATACTTACAGTTTAGTAATATTAAAATCGTTGAAGGACATCTGCCATCAGTGCGAATACTGCAGGCCAGATGCGCATCAGTCTGATTAGAATTTATTTCAGATTGCCAGTTGTCTTTTCTTCATCCGGGTCAAGCAGAGAAAACAGCTGCATCAGATGCTGCACCTTACAGTACAGTGTTTAATGAGGGTCCCAGCACTAGTGAGTTTGCAGCGTGAGGATATCTGCTATCAGCGCGTATACTGCAGGCCAAATGCGCATCAGTCTGATCTGAATTTATTTCAGATCACCAGTTGTCTTTTCTTCATCCGGGTCAAGCAGAAAAAACAGCTGCATCAGATGCGGCACCTTACAGTGCAGTGTTTAATGAGGGTCCCAGCACCAGTGAGTGTGCAGCATATAAATTGCAGACCCATACCGTGGGGTTTATATTCTAGGCCTTTACTAGAAGTCCTTGCTTTAGTGCATTTGCAGACTAATGATGCAGTAATTCTTATCAGCTGGTTTAAAGCCTTTACTGCCAGCTGCAAGTCTTATAAAGATATGTGGAGGAAGCACAGAAAGGCATTGGTGTGTCCTACAGTTATGACTATAATACTTATAATGCTATAATATTAAAATATATGTATTTTTAAATAAAGGTGTGAAGATAATATTGATCATTATTATGTACGGTTTGTATTGTATGTTTTGTCTCAGAGTACTGGTGCCCATAGGAAGCTACAAAGTTTAAGCTATTACTTCTGTCATTTATTGGTATTTTTTTACAATGTATATACATTTGACTTAGTAATATTCAGTTACTGAGTTAGGGTGATCATGGTAACACTACCTGTAGTGATTGGTGTTCATACCTGCACCTTCCAATGGATGCTATTTGCATTGTGTTAGAGTTAGTCACTGTTCTTCATACCAGCACATATACAGAGCTGTGGTTGTAAAACATTAGCTGTACTGTAATGGGAAATACATATATTGGATAACTAATATTTACATGTCTGTGATTACTGAAGCTCAGCAGGATCAGTCTGACAACTCTAGTAAAGTAAGCAGCAGTTATGAGGGTGGTGGCTTTGTGTTGTCAGTTGGTTTTGTGACATAACTTCTGCATCACATAAGCCATTCCCCTAAGGCTGTCACCATGACAACCAGGCATCACATTATACCAATACTTTTGTTATTAGTGTAGCTTTAACAAGATGTTTAATTATGTATATTAAAACAAATGTGTCATATACTCATTATACTCATTTATTTTGCCCCTTTTCATGTAATTTAGCTCTGAAAATTTTACATTGTACATCCTGCTGACTTTTCAGAGCTAACTGCATCAAATCTTTTCCTAATTGGCTTTAATAGACAACAACTGCAAAACAATTCCCTTTATACTAACTTAATGGCAATGATTAGCCTTGTTGTAATAGTCTGTATTTGTAGCAATTTGAACAAGCATTTAATTTTGTTTTATAAATAAGAACCAACAATTTCCTCAAAAGTAGGTTTGTAACATAAAAGAAGCTTGATGAATTCGTTGTCAGTGCTTCATATAATGTATTACTATTTGCCCAATAAGTGACAGTTTATTAACTTCATAAACTGTATTACTTTCAGGGCATTTGATAATGCAAACAGTTCAAATTAAGCAGTAACGTAAAATATAGTATTCCTTAATTAGGCAGGTAAAGTTCATCAAAATAAGTAAGGATAACGATTAATAATAAAATAATTAGGTCTGACCTGAGAACACAGGAATTGTTACTTGTCCGTTTGTTATGAACAGCAGCGTGGTACTCAGAGGGAGAGCGGTTGCGGCTGCAGCTGATGACGTCACCGCTACTTGCTGTGCTGTGTATGAAGCTGCTTGAATCCTGTTACCTTGTAAATGCTTCAGGGTTGAATGTTGATGTTATCAGTAACTCTTCAAATAAGAATTTATGAGGCTGTTGGAGAGTGAGGAAAACTCTCAGTGTAACGCTTGTGCTGTGAATCCTTTCTCAATTAACCAGCAATGAATGCTGGGGGGAAGTGCTTGATATAGGAGGCTCTTAAAGGGACAGATCATTAGCAAGCAGTAACCCTGACAGAGCCCCCCACAAAAAGAACCACAGCGAGGTTCAAGGCCTAGGACGATCAGGGTTACGTCTATGGAAGAGGGAAATCAGACGTGGAGCAGATATGTTCGAGGCAGGCTCCCAGGAATCATCCTCATGGCCAAAACCTTTCCAATGAACCAAATAGAAAAGATTCCCACGACGTAGTCTAGAATCCAGAATGCTATGAACCTCATACTGGCAATCAAGATTAGCAGAAGGTATTGGGTCTTCTGATGTAATATTTGTTATGGGTAGGTTGCAAGGTTTGATAAGAGACACATGGAAAGTTGGATGTATCTTAAAAGTTGATGGTAGTTGGAGTGTAACTGTTGTTGGACCATTTACCCTGACGATAGGGTAAGGACCCAAAAAGAGTTTACCTAGTTTCCTACAAGGATAAGGTATCTTGAGGTTCTTAGTGGAGAGCCATACTTGTTGTCCTACGGAATATTGAGGACTAGGTCTGTGGCGAAGATCGTAGTACCTGCGTTGTGATGCCTGTGCCTGAAGAATATGTTCACGAATTGAAGAAAAGTTAGCAGAAATGTCATTAACCAGATCATTCACCTGAGGACATGGGGTGTCAATCTTCGGAAGTAGTGTGAAATTTGGATGTAAACCATAATTTATAAAAAATGGTGATGTGCCAGTTGTAGAACTCTTATTATTATTATAGGCAAATTCTGCTAGGGGCAAGTAGGTGGCCCAAGAATCTTGTTGGTGAGAGCAGAAACAACGTAGGTATTGCTCTAGCCACTGGTTCACCCTCTCCGTCTGCCCATTCGTCTGAGGATGGTAAGCAGTGGTGAGTTTTTGTTCTATATGCAGAGCAGCACACAAATTTCTCCAGAACTTAGATGTGAATTGGGTTCCACGGTCACTAAGGATGGTTTTAGGTATTCCATGCAGTCTTACAATATTTTGAATGAACAATTCACTGGTGAACTTGGAAGTGGGTAGGGAGGTAACCGGTATGAAATGTGCCATCTTTGAGAATAGATCGGTGACAACCATTATAGTGGTATATTTGTTGGAGAGAGGTAAGTCCACGATAAAGTCTAGGGATACCGCCTCCCAGGGTACTTGAGGTACAGGTAAAGGCTGTAAAAGACCCACAGGGAGTTGTTTAGAAGGTTTGGAGGTTGCGCATATAACACATTTAGAAATATATTCTTTGAGATCGAGGTTAAGAGTAGGCCACCAAAAAGATCTCTTAAGTAAATCCAAAGTTTTATCCCTTCCCATGTGTCCAGCAAGGGGAGACTCATGAACTGTTTTCAAGATTGAAGATCTAAGATTTGGAGGTATGTATAGCTTCCCGTCCTTATAGAGTAAGCCATCAGAATTGTAAGTAAGATCTGTATGAGGTACTGATGGATCAATAGCAGTAGCATCTTTTATCACTGTAGTTAGACTTGTTATAACTCCAATGATAGAGTCCTTAGGAACAATAGTAGTAGGAATGCATGGTATTATAGGTTTAGGACCTTGTCTAGAGAGGGCGTCAGCCTTGCCATTTTTTGTACCAGGCCTGTAGGTAATGATGTAATGGAAACGAGAGAAGTAAAGACTCCAGCGTAATTGTCTGGAGGATAGAGTTCGATTAGACTGAAGATATTGCAGATTTTTGTGGTCAGTATATATGACAGTTGGTTGTGTTGCACCCTCAAGCAAATGCCTCCAGTGATCGAAGGAACACTTTATTGCAAGTAATTCTTTCTCACCAACTGGATAATTTAACTCTGCTGGTTGCATCAATCTAGAGAAGAATGCGACCGGATGTAAGGGTTCTTTGAATGATTTCCTTTGAGAGAGGATTGCCCCTATTGCGAACTCAGAAGCGTCAACTTCCAGGATAAATTGCTTTTCTAAATCCGGGTATTGGAGAATGGGTGCTGTAGTGAATTTATTTTTTAAAAGGTCAAATACCTGTTGAGTATGGCTTGTCCACCTGAAAGGATGATTCAATTTGGTGAGTTCAGTAAGAGGTTTGGTAATAGCAGCAAATCCAGGAATGAATTTCCTATAATAATTTGAGAAGCCAAGGAAACGTTGAACATCTTTCTTACATTGAGGAGTCGGCCAATTATGAATGGCCTGAACCTTGTCATCTTGCATCTTGATTCCTTCAGGAGAGATGTTATACCCCAGAAAAGAGATATTATTTGATTCAAATATAAATTTTTCTAGTTTAGCGTATAGGTTATTTTTTCGTAACCTAGTGAGAACTTCTCTAACATGCATTCTATGTTGATCTAAATTTTGTGAGTAAACTAGAATATCGTCCAAATAGACAACAACATATACATCCAAAATATCTCTGAAAAGATCATTGATTAAGCATTGGAATGTTGCTGGGGCATTGCACAGACCGAATGGCATCACTGTATATTCGAATAGCCCATATCTAGTCCGAAAAGCAGTGAGCCATTCGTCGCCAGCTCTCATTCGTATAAGATTATAGGCACCTCGAAGATCCAATTTAGTGAAAATTGAGGCCCCCCTTAATCTTTCAATTAATTCAGGGATTAAAGGTAGGGGGTACCTGTTTTTTCTGGTACGCCTGTTCAATTCCCTGTAATCAATGATTGGTCTTAACGTGCCATCTTTATTGGTAACAAAAAATATGCCTGCACCTGCAGGAGAGGTACTAGGTCTTATAAAACCTTTTCGGAGGTTCTCATCGATATAATTTTTAAGGTGTTCTAGTTCTGGTTTAGAAAGGGGGTAGATATGTCCATAGGGAATTGAAACTCCTGGGAGTAAATCAATAGGACAATCGTAATCCCTATGAGGGGGCAAACATTCAGCTTCTTTTTTATTAAAAACATCTGAGAAGTCTGCATATTGTTTGGGTAAAATATTATCCTCAACCTGTAGCATAATTAAATCTGATGATGTCTCACCATTTTGAGTGAGATGAGGAAAAGATAAACTGAGGTCATTCCAGTTTATAGTTGGTTTGTGTTTACAAAACCAATTTATACCAAGGATTACATTAAACATTGGTGAAGATATGACATCAAAAGTGAGTGTTTCTGTGATGTGTGTGCAAGATATTACCTGTAATGGTGTAGTTTGGTGTGTGACAGGACCTGATTTTAAAAAAGAGCCATCAATGACCTTCACAGAGACTGGAGTTTTCTTAGAGACTAGAGGTATTTTATTCTGTTTCACAAAAGAAAAATCAACAAAATTTCTACATGAGCCGGTGTCCAGGATAGCTTCAGTTGTTATCCTGATTTGATCCCACTGTAAAATAATAGGGATAGTTAAATATGATGGTTTAATGGTTTTCATTAACAGGGATTCAGAGATGTTAGGCAACCTACCCTTCTTATTCCTAGCCAGAACTGGGCAGTCCTTTACTTCATGTGTAGGGCAGGCACAATACATGCACAAACTATGCAACTTCCTCCTAGTCTTTTCCTGAGAGGAGAGGGGACCCTTTATGAAGCCTATGTCTATAGGTTGTGGTGATTCCTTAGTTTGATAAACAGGTGTGGAGAGAAAGCTTTTTGTACCGCTAGCCTTTTCAGAGCGGCGTTCCCTAAGCCGTCTATCTATGTTAATAGTGAGAGAAAAGAAATCTTCCAATGAATCTGGAATACCTGTGCGTGAAAGCTCATCCTTTATATCCTCAGATAATCCTAAACGATATTGAGTTTTAAGGGAGACCTCATTCCATCCCGAATCACGGGCAGAAATTTTAAATTGTGTGATGTAAGACTCCACTGGGTTCTTTCTTTGTTTTAAAGATCTAAGTAAGTTTTCAGCTGTGACCTGTTTGAAAGGGTCATCATATAATGCTGACATTTGATCAAAGAATTCATCTAGAGATCCCAGTATTGCATCATCATTTTCAAAAAAAGAGTCAGCCCAAGCCCTAGGTTCCCCCCTCAAATATGATATCACAGTGAGCACTCTTGATCTTTCTGTGGGATAAGTACGTGGCTTTAATTGAAAAAGCAACAAACAGGAGTTTTTAAACTCTCTGAATCTTGAACGGTCACCAGAGAATTTTTCTGGGGGGGAGACCAAAGGTTCAGGGATAGAATCTGCACTTGCAGGTTTAGGTGCCAGAGTCTCTCTTAAGCAGGCCTTCAAAGCCTGATTTTCCACTTGTAATTCATGGAAAGAACCTGATAAAGCTTCTAATCTGTCTGACAAGACTTGAACTTTATCACTTAAAAGATCTTGTTCCATAATTGCTGTTGAAAGTATATGTTTAGTATAGGATAATTCTGTGTACACAAACACTAAATCCTTTCTTCCTTATGGCTGGTTAATTCTGTAATAGTCTGTATTTGTAGCAATTTGAACAAGCATTTAATTTTGTTTTATAAATAAGAACCAACAATTTCCTCAAAAGTAGGTTTGTAACATAAAAGAAGCTTGATGAATTCGTTGTCAGTGCTTCATATAATGTATTACTATTTGCCCAATAAGTGACAGTTTATTAACTTCATAAACTGTATTACTTTCAGGGCATTTGATAATGCAAACAGTTCAAATTAAGCAGTAACGTAAAATATAGTATTCCTTAATTAGGCAGGTAAAGTTCATCAAAATAAGTAAGGATAACGATTAATAATAAAATAATTAGGTCTGACCTGAGAACACAGGAATTGTTACTTGTCCGTTTGTTATGAACAGCAGCGTGGTACTCAGAGGGAGAGCGGTTGCGGCTGCAGCTGATGACGTCACCGCTACTTGCTGTGCTGTGTATGAAGCTGCTTGAATCCTGTTACCTTGTAAATGCTTCAGGGTTTGATGTCGAGTTAGTTTGATTTCCTTATAGTATGAAATATCTTCCAGTGTTGAATTGAGTAGAAGAGCTGCTAGATGTAGGAATGAAAAATAAGAGATGTTATCAGTAACTCTTCAAATAAGAATTTATGAGGCTGTTGGAGAGTGAGGAAAACTCTCAGTGTAACGCTTGTGCTGTGAATCCTTTCTCAATTAACCAGCAATGAATGCTGGGGGGAAGTGCTTGATATAGGAGGCTCTTAAAGGGACAGATCATTAGCAAGCAGTAACCCTGACACTTGTTGTCTGCTGACTCAAATGTATTTGGCTCCTTCAAATAAGGCGAGTGTTGGGTGCAGTTTTTCTATTGAAAACCAATTGCAGTAAACAGGATTTTATTTTGTTAAACAAATGTTTACACTTGGCTAATATGTTATTCTGTAGGACGGTAACAGAAATATCTTTGCAAGGTGTTTACTGTCCCTTTAGGTTCTAACAAAACTCTCATTATAAATCCTGAGTATCCAGTGCTTATATGTTGGGGATAGATTATTAAAATGACATGAACAGCATTGGTCTGGTAATATCTACAGAGCTATGGCTGAGCCTCAGGATCATGTCATGTGATTACCTCTGAGGTTACCAGCCATACTAATTAGCATATGTAATTGTGCAGTATAGCTAGGAAACTGCAGGTGCTAGGTCTGTCATTATTTAATAGTAGAGTCCCCACATTTATAGCCTTTATGTCTGTATCAATTTTATATTAATTATAGTTGATCTGAACCATACAAATAGGGTGTCCAGTATTTCAGCAGGCTGTCCAATACAATCTGTACTAAAATAGTGGACATTTTAAGACCCCTGTCAGCTAAATGTAAAGGGCCTTCTAGGCCTTTATGCATTAGAAATATGGCTCAAAAACAGTTACTATTATATGTGTTACAGACAACCATGGGCGTGTTCAATCAGTGCTGGGTGTATACTTTCAGCCAAAGCGGTCACATCACTACTACGTACATGTGCTACTGGCAACCAAGGGGTGAAAAATATATGTGTTGGGATCAAGGGTGGGGCCTAAGGTTGAGCTTTTGTGGGGACATTGTGTGAACCCAGCTAGGTTCCGTGTCCAGTCCCCCTTAGGTCTTCCGGTATTTTTATGGAGCACAGCTGGCAACCCTACTGTCTGTCTGTCTGACTTTCAGTCTGTCAGATATCCCTTTAAGATTATTTGGGTAAATGCTATTTTAAAATTTAATAAAAAATGTCAACAGCCATAAGGTTTTTTTGGTTTCTGTTCTGTATTTTGTTGCAATGCACATGGTTCCTGTTGCAGATAACAAAGAATACACAAATAATAAAACAAGATGTTAGCAAGGCACAAAGGTGTATGTTTGGCTTGTGAACAAAGATGCATTAGGATGGTACTTTAGCATTATTCTGTAATCATTAGTGCTTGGCGATTGCTGTTGCAAATTGAAAAAATTCCAGTAAATGGGAGTAATTGCATCTTGTCTATCTCAGTTGTGCAGAATTAGGTTAACAGTCAATATAATTCCATTAAAGCATTTTCTCCTTCCAAACACTGTTACTATAAATAAATGTATCCATAGTTTTTATATTTTGTACCCTGCTGTTCAAAATATTCCATATACTCTAGGTCAGACATCCTCAAACTTGGCCCTCCAGAGGTTTCGGAACTACATTTCCCATGAAGCTCAGCCAGCTGATATGCTGACTGAGCATCATGGGAAATGTAGTTCCAAAACCTCAAGAGGGACAAATTTGAGGATGTCTGCTCTAGGTGTTCGCTAGCGTGAAACACAATACCCGTCTGGTACATTTTAAACTGTAAGAAGTGAGGTTTCTTTTATTGGATAATCTTTATTTTTATCTTCATCTTTATCTATACCAATAATTTTTTTAGCCCATTTATGAAGGCGGCTATACAATGGGTATCCTTTATTTTCCCGGTATAAATAAACTCCTGTTATCTCGTTCCACAATGGACTTGGTTGCACTTCATCTACTTTGAACTCAGTCACCATTTCCTTATCTTCTTTATCCAATGAGACAAAACCAAAAAACTGTTTCACATTATTGGCAGCGAGAATCTTTGCATGGACTTCAGCTGTGCGATTGAACAGATCTTTTTCGCAAGAGCGATACTGATTCCAATATGCGTCCTGCTGATAGCTTAAAGGTGAACAGCAATGATGGATGCATTTCAGTAAGAAAATTGATGAAGCAACTACACCAATAAGCAGCCAACCAAGGAACTAGAATAAAAAAATAAAATAATCAGCGAACAAAGTACAATATATCTTATAATACACAGAGGGCTAGATTGTAAGTGGTGCGCTATTGTTAGCGCAGATCTCGATAAGCAATATTGCGTCCTTGCTAATTTGCGCGCAAATTACAAGTTGAGAATAAATGCGTTTGCTGGAGCACAAACAAATTTAGCGCATGTCGGGGTTTGCAAGTGAAGACTTAGGGGCAGAATTATCAAGCTCCGAATGGAGCTTAATGCCCCTGTTTCTGAGTCATATATATGTCTAAATATGTGTATGTGTGTATATATATATATATATATATATATATATACACACACACATATATACATATACACACACACACACACACACACACATGTGTACATGTATTTATAAATATATAAACACATATATACACATAAATATCAACATATACATATATATATATATACATATATATATATATATATATATATATATATATACACACACATACATACATACATACATACATACAGGTGAAACCTGAAAAATTAGAATATCGTGCAAAAGTTCATTTATTTCACTAATGCAACTTAAAAGGTGAAACTAATATATGAGATAGACTCATTACATGCAAAGCAAGATAGTTCAAGCCGTGATTTGTCATAATTGTGATGATTATGGCTTACAGCTCATGAAAACCCCAAATCCACAATCTCAGAAAATTAGAATATTGTGAAAAGGTGCAATATTCTAGGCTCAAAGTGTCCCACTCTAATCAGCTAATTAAGCCATAACACCTGCAAAGGATTCCTGAGCCTTTAAATGGTCTCTCAGTCTGGTTCAGTAGGAATCACAATCATGGGAAAGACTGCTGACCTGACAGTTGTGCAGAAAACCATCATTGACACCCTCCATAAGGAGGGAAAGCCTCAAAAGGTAATTGCAAAAGAAGTTGGATGTTCCCAAAGAGCTGTATCAAAGCACATTAATAGAAAGTTATGTGGAAGGGAAAAGTGTGGAAGAAAAAGGTGCACAAGCAGCAGGGATGACTGCAGCCTGGAGAGGATTGTCAGGAAAAGTCCATTCAAAAGTGTTGGGGACTTTCACAAGGAGTGGACTGAGGGTGGAGTCAGTGCATCAAGAGCCACCACACACAGACGGATCCTGGACATGGGCTTCAAATGTCTTATTTCTCTTGTCAAGCCACTCCTGAACAACAAACAACGTCAGAAGCGTCTTACCTGGGCTAAAGAAAAACAGACCTGGTCTGTTGCTCAGTGGTCCAAAGTCCTCTTTTCTGATGAGAGCAAATTTTGCATCTCATTTGGAAACCAAGGACCCAGAGTATGGAGAAAGAATGGAGAGGCACACACTGCAAGATGCTTGAAGTCCAGTGTGAAGTTTCCAAGATGCATCTGACGTTGTTTGTTGTTCAGGAGTGGCTTGACAAGAGGAATACTACATTTGTAGCCCATGTCCAGGATCCGACTGTGTGTGGTGGCTCTTGATGCACTGACTCCAGCCTCAGTACACTCCTTGTGAAAGTCCCCAATCCTTTTGAATGGCCTTTTCCTGATAATCCTCTCCAGGCTGCGATCATCCCTGCTGCTTGTGCCCCTTTTTCTTCCACACTTTTCCCTTCCACATAACTTTCTATTAATGTGCTTTGATACAGCACTTTGGAAACATCCAACTTCTTTTGCAATTACCTTTTGAGGCTTTCCCTCCTTATGGAGGGTGTCAATGATGGTTTTCTGCACAATTGTCAGGTCAGCAGTCTTTCTCATGATTGTGATTCCTACTGAACCAGACTGAGAGACCATTTAAAGGCTCAGGGACCCTTTGCAGGTGTTATGGCTTAATTAGCTGATTAGAGTGGGACACTTTGAGCCTAAAATATTGCACCTTTTCACAATATTTAAATTTTCTGAGATTGTGGATTTGGGGTTTTCATGAGCTGTAAGCCATAATCAAAACAATTATGACAAATCACAGCTTGAACTATCTTGCTTTGCATGTAATGAGTCTATCTCATATATTAGTTTCACCTTTTAAGTTGCATTAGTGAAATAAATGAACTTTTGCACGATATTCTAATTTTTCAAGTTTGTACACCTGTACATACACACACGTGTACCTATATTTATAAATGTATAAACACATATATACACATAAATATCAACATATACATACATATATATATATATATATATATATATATATATACACATATACATACACATACATACATACACACAAAAACTTTTGTGCCCTTTCCACTCAATTACCTTAAAACATTAATAATAATTTTTATTACATTTTAATGTTTTGTTTTTTTTACTGTGTATTTACTGTAAATATTTTACATTGCAATGTTGTTCACAAAGTAGAAAATGTTCTTAGTATTTTAAATATATATTCATATATATATATATATATATATATATATATTCATATAGATATATAGGTATAGATATATATTTAAAAAAAATCATATATATATATATAAATAAATAGAACAATTTCTTCTATGTGAAGAACATTGGAATGTAAAATATTCATAACTACCTTTGGGTTTAATGCTGTAGGTCTAACACATTATTAGGTTAGCAAGTGATAAGTGGTATCTTTTGTTTTAACAGCAAGCTCCATTAAAGTCTATGGGAAGAAGAATTTAGAGTGGTTGCAATATCCGAAGTCCTGAAGTTAGCGCATATCAGGTTTTGCTAGTATGCAAAGATTTTACTTTCAACTTGTAATAGGCCTGCTAACCCACCCGTGTTTAAAGTTTACTTTCCAGCAGTGTTTGCTCATGAGTGAAAGCGCTAATTAGCGCGACACTTTTTGTCACCTTAAATATTGTTAATAGGTATACTCCATATAAGGAAGATCTGTCCTTTTGAAGTCACATAATGGGTTAACCCCTTAACGTCAGCTGATGTACCCTGGGCATTGACTAAGGGGTTAAGGCATGAGTGAGGCAAGTAGTAATAGTGTGGTCTTGGCGATGTTGGCGAGATGCACACTATTACAGGACTCCAAAACCCTTAGGATACTCGACATACAGGATTCATCTGTATCAATGAGTTAAAGGAACAGTCTAGTCAAAATTAAACTTTCATAATTCCGATAGGGCCTGCAATTATAAACAACTTTCCAATTTACTTTTATCATCAAATTTGCTTTGTTCTCTTACGGCTAGATTTAGAGTTGGGCGGTAGCCGTGAAAACCAGCGTTAGAGGCTCCTAACGCTGGTTTTTACCGCCATGTTTAGGGAGAAATTTTGAACTCATTGTAATAGTTCTCAGTAATAGGTTCTTTAGAAAACCTAGTATTCACACTAGGTGACAGGTACAATTATGTTTAGGGAGAAATTTTGATATAGGGGTCCTCGCTATTTTTAACTGCCTCTCTTGTTGTAAAAATTAATAGGAATACTTTAGCTTAAAAAACTAACTTTAGTTAATTCGTACTTAGTAACCTGTGGCTTTTCACAGGCTTAAGCAGCAGTAACGATTATTTATCCTAGCGTATAAATAGTTAACCGGTGCACCTGCATAGCATAATTTTGAAACGCTGTGTTAACTCATACTAGGGGATAAAGATTAGAGACAATATTGTCACAGCAATCCGGATACTATCATAGAGTGGTATAGAACAAAAACGTACTACTAACCTTACATGCTGTATCATCAATATAATTAAATACTAGATACATTGTGTCAATTATCACAAGCTGTAATTTAGTAACGCTGTAGCACTACTTAAGCATAAACAGTGTAACAGAACATATAAGTTCACATTGGACTAAAGCGCAATAAACAAGATTTAATTTAAGTATATACTTGAAATACAGCTCTAGACTGGCTGGGAAATCACAAAACCTATTATGATGCTATAACTATAATTATTCTGACACCACTTGGTGTAGCACTTCTGAGTGCAGACTATCTTAAATTTGCACCATCACAAGACTGTGATTACTCCTCTATGTAGCTGTATATGCACAACCACACAGAATCTAATTAATATCTGTCAGAGTTGAAAAAATTATCACAATAATTAAGCATAAGCCTTGCATTGAAGCAACTGACATAAAGGCAATCTTCAAAACCTAGAGTAATCAACATATATTTAATTGCAAGTGTACACATTAGTATTCGCTTACTGTGTATTGGTGACATAGTTGTATACTGCTGTTCAAAATGCCCTAAATGAACACTTATCTATAAAGACCACAGAGTTTAAGTATAACAGGTATACCATATATTAATATCCCCTAGGGATAATCTGAAGGATTGGCCACCTACAAGGCCATACAGCCCTTTGTTAGGTCAACATACAAATATACCTAGAATATAATCTTGGTCTTATAACAGGATTACTAAGTACTTCACATATTTTGTATTGTATAAGATAAGCATCGTACAATCAACAGAGAGTGTGTTTTTAACTCTTTTAAGGGTAGCATACGCACATATTTGATGCTGTCTTTTTTAAAACTAAATAAATAAAGGTTATATTTTAAGTCTTGTCTCATACTTTCTTTAACTGCAAGTTCCAGTAATCAACCGAACTAATTTCCATAATCTATTTACAGTGCAAAAAAAGCATTTCTTTAGGACCAACTGGCTTATTCAGCTGGTATAGTCCATTTTTTGTATATCTGGTTTTTACCGCCGTCTGGTATTTGGAGTCAGTCAGGAAAGGGTCTAACGCTCACTTTGCAGCCGCGACTTTTCCATACCACAGATCCCCCTACGCCATTTGCGTATCCTATCTTTTCAATGGGATCTTTCTAACGCCGGTATTTAGAGTCTTGGCTGAAGTGAGCATTAGAAATCTAACGACAAAACTCCAGCCGCAGAAAAAAGTCAGTAGTTAAGAGCTTTCTGGGCTAACGCCGGTTTATAAAGCTCTTAACTACTGTGTTCTAATGTACACTAACACCCATAAACTACCTATGTACCCCTAAACCGAGGTCCCCCCACATCGCCGCCACTCTATTAAATTTTTTTAACCCCTAATCTGCCGACCGCACGCCGCTGCCACCTACGTTATCCCTATGAACCCCTAATCTGCTGCCCCTAACACCGCCGACCCCTATATTATATTTATTAACCCCTAATCTGCCCCCCTCAACGTCGCCTCCACCTGCCTACACTTATTAACCCCTAATCTGCCGACCGCACGCCGCTGCCACCTACGTTATCCCTATGAACCCCTAATCTGCTGCCCCTAACACCGCCGACCCCTATATTATATTTATTAACCCCTAATCTGCCCCCTCAACGTCGCCTCCACCTGCCTACACTTATTAACCCCTAATCTGCCGACCGGACCGCGCCGCTATTATAATAAAGTTATTAACCCCTAATCCGCCTCACTCCCGCCTCAATAACCCTATAATAAATAGTATTAACCCCTAATCTGCCCTCCCTAACATCGCCGACACCTAACTTCAAGCATTAACCCCTAATCTGCCGACTGGAGCTCACCGCTACTATAATAAATGTATTAACCCCTAAATCTAAGTCTAACCCTAACCCTAACACCCCCCTAACTTAAATATAATTTAAATCTAACGAAATAAATTAACTATTATTAAATAAATTATTACTATTTAAAGCTAAATACTTACCTGTAAAATAAACCCTAATATAGCTACAATATAAATTATAATTATATTGTAGCTATTTTAGGATTTATATTTATTTTACAGGTAACTTTGTAATTATTTTAACCAGGTACAATAGCTATTAAATAGTTAATAACTATTTAATAGTTACCTAGTTAAAATAATTACAAAATTACCTGTAAAATAAATCCTAACCTAAGTTACAATTAAACCTAACACTACACTATCAATAAATAAATTAAATTAAATACCTACAATTATCTACAATTAAACCTAACACTACACTATCAAAAAATTAATTAAATACAATACCTACAAATAAATACATTTAAATAAACTAACTAAAGTACAAAAAATAAAAAAGAACTAAGTTACAAAAAATAAAAAAATATTTACAAACATTAGAAAAATATTACAACAATTTTAAACTAATTACACCTACTCTAAGCCCCCTAATAAAATAAAAAAGCCCCCCAAAATAAAAAAATGCCCTACCCTATTCTAAATTAAAAAAGTTCAAAGCTCTTTTACCTTACAAGCCCTTAAAAGGGCCCTTTGTGGGGAATGCCCCAAAGAATTCAGCTCTTTTGCCTGTAAAAGAAAAATACAACCCCCCCAACATTAAAACCCACCACCCACATACCCCTAATCTAACCCAAACCCCCCTTAAATAAACCTAACACTACCCCCCTGAAGATCATCCTACCTTGTCTTCACCACACCGGGTATCACACCGATCCGTCCTGGCTCCGAAGTCTTCATCCAAGCCCAAGCAGGGGCTGGCGATCCATAATCCGGCTGAAGTCTTCTATCAAGCGTCGGCTGAAGAGGTCCAGAAGAGGCTCCAAAGTCTTCATCCTATCCGGGAAGAAGAGGAGATCCGGACCGGCAACCATCTTGATCCAAGCGGCATCTTCTATCTTCATCCGATGAACGGCTCCATCCTGAAGACCTCCAGTGCGGATCTATCCTCTTCTTCCGACGCCCAACTGAAGAATGAAGGTTCCTTTAAGGGACGTCATCCAAGATGGCGTCCCTCGAATTCCGATTGGCTGATAGGATTCTATCAGCCAATCGGAATTAAGGTAGGAAAATTCTGATTGGCTGATGGAATCAGCCAATCAGATTCAAGTTCAATCCGATTGACTGATTGGATCAGCCAATCAGATTGAGCTCGCATTCTATTGGCTGTTCCGATCAGCCAATAGAATGCGAGCTCAATCTGATTGGCTGATTGGATCAGCCAATCGGATTGAACTTGAATCTGATTGGCTGATTCCATCAGCCAATCAGAATATTCCTACCTTAATTCCGATTGGCTGATAGAATCATATCAGCCAATCGGAATTCGAGGGACGCCATCTTGGATGACGTCATTTAAAGGAACCGTCGGCTGGGAAGAAGATGGCTCCGCTCCGCTCCGGAAGAAAGAAGATTGAAGATGCGGCTTGATAGAAGACTTCATCCCGATGATGGACTTCCGACTTCAGCCCGATGATGGAGTTCTTCAGCCGCCGCTTGGATCAAGACTTCGGACCCTCTTCTGGACCGATCGCTGAACCCGGTGAGGTGAAGACAAGGTAGGAAGATCTTCAGGGGCTTAGTGTTAGGTTTATTTAAGGGGGGTTTGGGTTAGATTAGGGGTATGTGGGTGCTGGGTTGTAATGTTGGGGGGGTATTGTATGTTTTTTTTTACAGGCAAAAGAGCTGAATTCTTTGGGGCATGCCCCGCAAAGGGCCCTTTTCAGGGCTGGTAAGGTAAAAGAGCTTTTCTATTTTAATTTTAGAATAGGGTAGGGCATTTTTTTTATTTTGGGGGGGCTTTGTTATTTTATTAGGGGGCTTAGAGTAGGTGTCATTAGTTTAAAATTGTTGTAATATTTTTCTAATGTTTGTAAATATTTTTTTATTTTTTGTAACTTAGTTCTTTTTTATTTTTTGTACTTTAGTTAGTTTATTTCATTGCAGCTATTTGTAGGTATTTTATTTAATTAATTTATTGATAGTTTAGTGTTAGGTTTAATTGTAGGTAATTGTAGGTAGTTTATTTAATTAATTTATTGATAGTGTAGTGTTAGGTTTAATTGTAACTTAGGTTAGGATTTATTTTACAGGTAATTTTGTAATTATGTTAACTATTTTAGCTATTAAATAGTTATTAACTATTTAATAGCTATTGTACCTGTTTAAAATAAATACAAAGTTGCCTGTAAAATAAATATAAATCCTAAAATAGCTACAATATAATTATAATTTATATTGTAGCTATATTAGGGTTTATTTTACAGGTAAGTATTTAGCTTTAAATAGGAATAATTTATTTAATAAGAGTTAATTTATTTAGTTAGATTTAAATTATATTTAATTTAGGGGGGTGTTAGTGTTAGGGTTAGACTTAGCTTTAGGGGTTAATACATTTATTAGACTAGCGGCGAGATCTGATCGGCAGATTAGGGGTTAATTATTGTAGGTAGCTGGCGGCGACGTTGTGGGGGGCAGATTAGGGGTTAATAAATATAATATAGGGGTCGGCGGTGTTAGGGGCAGCAGATTAGGGGTACATAACTATAATGTATGTTGCGGCGGTATACGGAGCGGCAGATTAGGGGTTAAAAATAATATGCAGGGGTCAGCGATAGCGGGGGCGGCATATTAGGGGTTAATAAGTGTAAGGTTAGGGGTGTTTAGACTCGGGGTACATGTTAGAATGTTAGGTGCAGACGTAGGAAGTGTTTCCCCATAGAAAACAATGTAGCTGCGTTAGGAGCTGAACGCTGCTTTTTTGCAGGTGTTAGGTTTTTTTTCAGCTCAAACTGCCCCATTGTTTTCTATGGGGGAATCGTGCACAAGCACGTTTTTGAAGCTGGCCGCGTCCGTAAGCAACGCTGGTATTTAGAGTTGCAGTGGCGGTAAATATGCTCTACGCTCCTTTTTTGGAGCCTAACGCAGCCATTCTGTGAACTCTAAATACCAGCGGTATTTAAAAGGTTCGGGGGAAAAAAAGCACGCGTAGCTAACGCACCCCTTTGGCCGCTGTCAAAAGAACTGAATTAAGGGGGCTGTCTGCAGAGGCTTAGATACAATGTACTTACAGAGGTAAAAAGTATATTAATATAACCATGTTGGTTGTTGAAAACTGGGGAATGGGTAATAAAGGGATTATCAATCTTTTAAAACAATAACAATCCTGGAGTAGGCTGTCCCTTTAAATAAAGACAGAATGTAAACATTTATAACAAAATTTTCAAGTAAAAAGAAATTAATGCAGACATATTTAGCATCATTTCCAGAATGTGTCTCTTATAAGACAATGGGCTAGATTAATGGGCACTAATTGTTGGACCTTGTTGTTCAGGCAAGATCATGTTCAAAATGTATTGAGGCTCGTTTCACCAATCTTTTCCTGTGTTTTTTACATGGGCGTTCTTGCGATTAAAATATGAGTTAAAGGGACATTCCAGCAATAAATAAAATAGACATCAGGGAATTTACTTTTGAAAGTGCTATAATCTTGCATTAGCAAAAATGCTCCTAGCAAAAGCCATCAGGGTTTTAAGTGAAAGCTTTAACTGTGCATGGGCACATGAAGCATTTCTAAATATGCTTCTTGCTCCCGCATTTTGAACAGTGTACCTGCTCAGAGAGCTTACAGTGCCTTATAATACATTTGCAATGACTCAGTTTACACAGGGCCGGCTCAACCATGGGACCAAGTGGGTCCAATGGACCCAGGCAGCACTTGACAAGGGGTAGAACTTCAGTGATTGAGTAAGTCACTGTCAGATCCAGAACATTCCAGTCCTGTGCAAAAGCATTGGTTGCAGGTAGGCAGGCTTAGTAAGGTCAGAAGCCAGGCTAGTAAGATGATATAGTTATCAGTAATGTTAATACTGGGGGAGCATCATTCTCGGACCCAGGCAGCACAATATCTTGAGCCGGCCTTGAGTTTACACAACACAAGTTACTGCCAGCTATATGAGCAGATACACTGTTTAAAATACTGGTGCATAGAGCATATTTAGATATACACACAGGCACAGTAAAAGCTCACAATGAAAACATTGATAACTTTTACTTCAAAAATGCTTAACTTGTTGGTAATTGTAAAATATTTTTCATGAATAAATATTTTTAAGATAAAGTAGTCTTGTTAGATAGATCAAGAATCGTCTTTAAAGATGTCAACAAATGACAGGCCATGGGGGAATTCTAGTCAGGGTTTTCACCTAAACAAGCATTAAAGGGACATTCTAGTCAAAATCAAACTTTCATGTATCAGATAGGGCATGTCATTTTTTTTTTTTTCCATTTTACTTTTATTATCAAAATTGCTTTATTCTCTTGGAATTCTTTGTTGAAAGCTAAACCTAGGTAGGCTCATATGCTAATTTTTAAGCCCTTAAATATAAATTGTTAAAGGAGGTGTCATATCAAATAGATCCAATTCAAGTAGCATTAAATCTGCGTAGCCAAGAAACACAATATCCAGTATTTGATTAGATACTCTAGGGGGCGGTTGCAGATGCTAAACAACTCCTTATGGAGATTAATAAATACCTCAGAGACCAGGCTGACTATGATGCAAACAAGGTTTATATTTGGAAAAGATGTCAGAGATTCACTTTCAGAAAAGATTTGACCACTAACAGACCACCTCAAAGGAAATCCTCAAATAGGAGAAAGTAAAAATAAAAGGGGGGCTGTCAATTTACCAAAATGTTCACTTTTTATGAAAGTGAAGCGGAATCAGCAGAGGAAGCATTTACTTCAGGTGAAGGATCAGGTGATGAAGGGAGATCAGAGCCTACTGGCCATGAGAGGGATCAAGCAACATAATTATGGGGCCAGGAGTGTGCTCAGACGATCATCCACTACACAGGATAAAACATCTAAGTATTCTGTGCCGACATAACTTCATCACCAGAACAGATTGTTCTGGTGCCCCTAATAAGTCAAAAAGGTTTTTTCCAGATTCTCAAAAAAGTTAGAAGGGGGGGGGGGGGAGAGGAGGAGACATTGCCAGACAAGGCCATTTACCCAACCAGATGGGGGAGGTCTCAGATGCAGTACAGATAAACTTGGTGATCAACCTGTCCAGCCACGGTCTGACAGAGATTGAAACCAGGGTTCTGAGTTTGGGCCTTTCATTCATGCCTTCTCAGGATTTTGGTCTCTTACAGACCTTAGTGGATGTGAACAGGTTGATACAATACTTGACTTTGAAAAAATACTTTGGGAAATCTGACTTAAATCTATATAGGATTACACAGACTGATCCAGATAGTTTTACACCTATGAGAAGTACATTGACCTTTAGTGAAGCATGCAACTTAGAAAATCTAGACACTCTGCTGTATGAAGGTAGGTGTGATATGCCAGATTTTAATGGGCTTGGAAAAACTATGATCCCAACATTTAAGAGGGCATCTTCCTTCCATCTCATGCACAGCAGGGGCCCCATTCTGGAAAAATTCCAGAAAAGGGTGAAAAAGATATCACTCAGTTGTCAAAATCATGCAATGAGAATCAGGGAGTACATTGGAATTTAACCACGGCAGAAAAAAAAAGCACTAAGGGGTCTTAGTGAAAACAGTGAAATAGTTATTAGAGCTGCTGATAAGGGAGGCTCAGTGGTAGTATTAGACCATGTAGATTTCATTACAGATGCATTAAGGCAGCTAAGTGACCACTCTCAATATCTGGTTTTAGATTTTGACCCTACTTTACTTTTCCAAAGGGAGTTAAAACAGCTTCTAGATGATGGTCTAGAAGATGTTTTTTTTGGATAAAATTACTTGTGACTTTCTGTATGTAGAAAAACCAATAACTAAATTTTCAACTATCTCCCCAAAGTACATAAAATTGTAAGTGGAATTGGGTCTCTATTAGATCATCTTTCACAATGGCTTGACGCAATGTTACAACCCATGGTGGGAAATCTCTCAAGCTTTTTAAGAGATACAAAATAATTTTTGAAAGATATGGACCCCCTAAAGTTATATATATATATATAATTTTTTTTTTTATAATTTTTTATTGAGGTTTTGAAATACAAACATCATACAATGAACGCCTCATCAAGTCAAGAATAAACATGTCAATATATAGTAAATAAAAACAGCTGTAGGGCAATGTATAAAGAAAACCATGTATAATAATAGCAAGGCTAGTCTAACCTCTATTTTATAATATTTTTATCTTAATTGGCGGACTAATTGGCAGGCCACTTATGGGCCATTTTAGAATTGAATTGAATCGTATATGTTAGACTAGTCTGAAAAACAGTCACTTTTGGGCTTTATAGTAGTTGTGGGGAAACAGTGGGTAAGCACCGCTTGGAGTATGGAAGGGGAAAGGGGGGGGGAGGGGAGGCGGAGATGTCTGAGCTGGTTCTAGGCAATGTTGTACCATTAAATAATGCCACACCTAGATCTCTGAGGTAAGCATCATTAGTTAGTATCTAGGGTGTCATAATGGACTTAATAGGCTAAAGGATGTAGTAGGAGTGGTGGTAGTCTTAGTAGGTATACAGGGGGAGAGAGTAGGTCATGTAAATTTTAAATCTAAGACGATTCCAAATATGTGTAAAGGGGAGCTGCTTGAATTTCCAGGATTGCTCTTATATATTGTCCCCCCGTGACAAACCCATCCTAGAAATAATCTCACATCATTACAGAGACCATATTTAAAGTATAATAAGACCAATGAATATAATATAACTTTCAACATTCGAGGAGTTTATCTCCTGCATTCTTATCTAAATTATGTGTCTTGTCAACAAAATGGAAATAAAAAGAAGATAACTGGTAAAATAATGTAATGTATATGTGCCTCATAAAGTGGTGTATGCTTATATGGATGGTATTTCGTCTACTGTAATCTCATCTATGGACCACTATCTTTAAAATGAAGACCATATATGTGATTTTAGAGTATAAGTGTACAAATAAGTGTCACGACTGATGTGTGGACAAAGAGGGGTGTAAGCGATTTAAGGGAGTCTAAGAGTAGTCTATGTGAGGTTTTATAAATTATGTCCCTATTGTAAGTGCGGGATAATAGTGACGGTCTTGAAGTAAAGCCTCACTCCCAGTTAGTCTAGTGAGTATAAAGAGTGTATCAAAAATATAGTGTACTTAAATGCCTGTATTGTGCAGAACATAATGACATAAGTGTCTAAAATGGGGATAACTCCAACGTATGGAATAAACAAGTTATCAACAAGTAACAACATAACAGTTTTAAACAAAATGTAATATTATGGAGCGAACTCCTATTATTCAAACCCGTCCGGTGATGGTGGATGCGAAGGATTGAAAGCTATGTTGAGAATAAGGAGTAAGTAGAGTACCCGTTTGTGAGCTCAGCATAACTTCTCGCAAAACAGTCCAACTGTGTAAAGGAGACATGGAGAGGTCCCTTCTAAAGAGAGGAGTGGTAATAATGAGCAAAAAGGGGTAAGGGAAGTACCCGTATGTGAGCTCAAACCCTCTCCTTGGTTAGTTTTAATGACCTCATTAAGGAAAAGGAGGTGGAGTGTTAAGGCAAGGTCCTAGAATCCAAAGTTTCAACTATTTTCTTTTGCGGGGTGGATCTTCTGGGCAGTGGTTGTTATTCGGGTGCAGATGAATTTAAGGATCCGGACTGTTTCGGGTCCTGGAGGTTCTGATCTGTTGTTTGGGTAAGTTCCAGTGATTGAAGTATCTTCATCCCTTGATCTGGTTTGGAGACAACATATGAGCGACCTTTGTGCTGGAAGTAAATCTTTACGGGGAATCCCCATCTATGCTTTATATTCTGGCGTTGAAAGTAGTAGTGTAAGTTGTTGGAAAGTCCTACGTTTAGCTAACGTGTGTGGGGAGAGATCCGGGAATATTTGTACTGTGTCATACGGAGCTGTCAGATTCTTATTTTAGAAGGAGGCTCTTAAAATCTTTTCCTTGAACGTATAATGATGTAGCCGAATTATGATGTCTCTAGGTGCTTCTGATGATGAGTTTTGTGGTCATAGGGCTCTGTGCGCTCTATCTATTAAAGACTCTTGTTCAGAGAAGGATCCAATTAGCTCTTTAAAGAGACCAGAAAGGAAGTTACATAAGTCAGATGAACTTACTTCTTCAGAGACCCCTCTAATGCGGAGGTTGTTGCGTCGCGACCTATCTTCCAGGTCTGCTAACTTTGTCTCTAGGTCTGAGATCTGTAGATTTTGAGAATATGCAAGGAGATTAGAGTGATCCACATGGAGATCCTCATGCTTGCATTCCAGCGTCTCTGTATGCTCACCAAGGGAAGCAATATCTCTCTTCAATTCACTCACTGATTGTCTGAGGTCCTGTCTGATGGAGGAATGGTGAGTGTCCATCTTATCTGCTAAAGCTTTAATAGAGTCGAGAATGTCAGTTTGAGAGACAATACGCTGGTCCTTCAAGGAAGTAACTGGTTTAGTAGGTTCATTGTATAGCGAGGTAGTATCTCTAGAGTCTTCTTCTGATCCCTCTGGGTCAGAGAGATTTTTACTATGAAAATGGTCATTCATAGTCCTTTTAGGGTGGCCCTGGTGTTTTTGTTTCTTCCTTATGTTGTGAGCCATTGAGGACGTATGTATCTTGAACCAAAAAAGGACTCGGGGGGGGGGGGGAAACTGTAGATGTATCTGGTTTAGTGATCCTTCCTTGATAGGAGATGAGTCAGGGGGGTAGACACCTAATCTCACTGTATCTGTGGGTCTAGCACTGCATGTTGGGTGTAGTCACTGCTAATGTGGAAATAGTAGACAGATAGTAATCAAAGTATGATTCCAATGTGGAGCCTCTAACTGAAAGAGAGTGTACTAGAAATGATACTGGTTCATCAACTGCCTATGAATAAACAATCACCCTCCAGGGGAGCTGCCCCCTATAGGCGAAGTGGGGAAATCGAAAAGAGGATATGACCCACAGGTATGTATACCCTGCAGGAAAGGGGGGAGGGTGTTGTTAGACAAGATTTGTTAGATGTGTCTCTAGTAGTACTAAATAGTATGTGTTCCCTGAAGAGAGATATCTGTGAGGCTGCCTCTATTCTCTTAAATACAGAGTAATTATATATGTGTGAGGTGTATATACTTCTTAAGCTTTAACTTGTGATATAAAGTCAAAACTGCTTTTGGTAAATGAGGCTGCTATCTCTTACAGCTCTTTTGGTGCAGTGGGGAAGAAAGAGAAAGTATTTACATCTGTGCTGTAGTAGACTTCATCCGTGTACAGTTTTAGGACCACCATACACTTCCCCACTACTGGTGTTTCCCTAATCCAAGCTAAGCCTAGCAGTGAGGAGGAGGTAACCTGTAGATCTGTGGAGTGTTAGATCTTAGAGGTCAAGCTCAGCAGTCAATGTTAGGATGCAGTCTCTGTTTTCTCAGAACATAAACTCGAGTCAGTGGTTGGTGAATTAAGTGAGTTTTGTAAGTTGCCGTATATTACAGTTAATATCTCCAGATGAACATCAGACTGGGTCTATAGCTCTCTTATCTCAGCTTAGAAAAATGCTGGAGAAATTAAACTTATAAGGAGCTGGTCTAAGGCTGTATTCAAGGTTGTAATTGGGGATGTGAGGATTTACAGGCTGAAGACTAGGCTAGCTAAAGTGATACAATGAATATCCTGTAGTAATCAGAGTTGGTATCTGTATAAAGGGTTCCTCTGTGTCCCAAGGACCGGTACAATCTCCTATCTGGGACGTCTCCTGTGCCTCTCAGCCTAACCGGAGGAGAAGTTACTGCAAGTGTAAGTCCGGTGTGAGGGTTTATACACAGTGCGGCTTTAGATGTCAGTCGTCACTCTCCCCAATCGCTCCTTCACATTCAGTGTATGGGGATATTTCTCTGACTAAAATCCTAAGAACATATGAGGAGCGTTACGTGCCCAGTTAAGTAAACAGAGGGCTCCTCAAACAGCAGTAGTCCGTTAGGTGAGTCAGACAGAAGGTCTCAGTGTGCAAGGAGTCAGCTTATAAAAGAATAGGGCTTACCCCCTGACGATAGACTCTGCAGCTGGAAAGTTCAAGTGCCGGAAGCTCGGGCGAACGCCTTGCGGGAGATTAGCAGTTGCTAGTTGTTAAAACGGCGGCTTTTCGCGCCAAAAGATGAAAGGCGCACTTCTGATCCTAGCTCCCTTTGTTTGTATTAGCTGGAGTTCTTTCGTTTGCAGGTTCAGCAGACGCTGCAGTCAGGGAAAGTCCCCCCCAGAGGGAAGCCTCGAAGTAGACAGGGGGTAGTGCAAAAGCCGAGCACTGGAGTGGCGCGTGGAGCAGGTAGTGAACTCCGCTGCTGAAGTGAGGTGTCACCTAATAGCTCCAGAGTGTAGCCACGACCCTCCGTAGCCAAGCGACACAGCTATTACAAGTCCCACAATCACCCGACAGGTGAGAGTTGTCTCAGAGATTGCAGTTCTGTATTGGAGTCCTAGAGCTCCGATCAGCTTGATCTTCGAGATTACAGTAGCTTCTTCACTGAATTATAAACCCCCTTAGTCTTCAGAAGTATAATATACAACCAGAGAGACACTTTGGTGCCCAATTAGACAAAATATAATCTATTTTTTAATAGAATAGCTAGGAGCTCTTGTGGAACACGTCTTCCCAGCTCGACCAGTTAGCTCCGCCCCCCTAAAGTTATATTTTATTTAACTTTTTGTCTGGTGCTCCTAACTGTTAATATTTGCTTTAATAGAGGGACTGAAGTGAGCATGGACAGACATCTTATTGCTTCCTGAGAGTCTTAAGTAATTAGAGGAGCTCCCTTAGCTAAGGACCGCGCTGGCCCGAGTAATGACTTAATTGAGACCTGACAAGTGCTATTAACAAACGGACGGAGAAGCTGTGCCTGGCGTGCACCGGAGCTGCACTTTGAGAGCAGGACAAATGCCATTACCAAAAAGCTAAGAGCATAGATAATCGAACATTAACCCACAAGACCGAGACATGGCACGTCCATTTTACCAACAAGAAGACTCGGTTAAGCGACAGATTACGAGTGACTGATCATATGCTATTGGGATCACAGCGCTTTATGTCCTTTTTATATGATTGGTGGACAAATGTTAAAAGTTAGAGGTCCACTTCTTAAGGATCTAAGTGATAATACTGGTACAGAGCAACTAGCAGGTGCCCAGATGTAACTGTCTTATTTAATCTCTTCTCTATGACGTCTCTTACTGTGATGTCACTAAATATGACAAATTATTGAAAATTATGATATTAAAAGTTGGCAGGATTGTGCTTTAAATGGTTGGGAGATATCTGTATTTGCCATTCGATTCTGTCTAGAAACTTTACCTCTAATTAAAATAGTATACATAAATATTTTTTGTATTGCTGTGCTATCAACCCTCTGTTATAAAGACAGCCATATAAAATGCTACCTCTTGTGCCCAACATTTGGTGTTTATATATATATATATATATATATATATATATATATATACAAAGAGAGAAGCGCTCTTCCAGGAACGAACAACAGCTCAGTGGCTTGTTCTATGGCGATTTACCACCCGGAAGCAGCCTCTTTTAGACCAGTGTGCTTTTCACAGAAGAAAACTTTCCTGAAGTATATCAGTCTGATCCTGCCAAGTAAGGTCAGTCCAGCCCCGAAATACCAGGCAATTCTCCTCTGAATAAGGAACATGACAACCCCAGACGATCGTTTCGGCCTCCTATGGGCCTCGTCAGTGAGGTTCAGCCACATTCCTCTAAGCACACTGGGCAAGGAGTCCACGTCTGGTTTCCCCCATCACCCATAGGGAGACTTCCCCAGGGTCATAATAATTTGCATACAAAGAGAGAAGCGCTCTACCAGGAACGAACAACAGCTCAGTGGCTTGTTCTATGGCGATTTACCACCCGGAAGCAGCCTCTTTCTTTCATGTAATTAGCAAGAGTCCATGAGCTAGTGACGTATGGGATATACATTCCTACCAGGAGGGGCAAAGTTTCCCAAACCTTAAAATGCCTATAAATACACCCCTCACCACACCCACAATTCAGTTTTACAAACTTTGCCTCCTATGGAGGTGGTGAAGTAAGTTTGTGCTAGATTCTACGTTGATATGCGCTCCGCAGCAAGTTGGAGCCCGGTTTTCCTCTCAGCGTGCAGTGAATGTCAGAGGGATGTGAGGAGAGTATTGCCTATTTGAATGCAGTGATCTCCTTCTACGGGGTCTATTTCATAGGTTCTCTGTTATCGGTCGTAGAGATTCATCTCTTACCTCCCTTTTCAGATCGACGATATACTCTTATTTATATACCATTACCTCTGCTGATTCTCGTTTCAGTACTGGTTTGGCTTTCTACAAACATGTAGATGAGTGTCCTGGGGTAAGTAAATCTTATTTTCTGTGACACTCTAAGCTATGGTTGGGCACTTTGTTTATAAAGTTCTAAATATATGTATTCAAACATTTATTTGCCTTGACTCAGAATGTTCAACATTCCTTATTTTCAGACAGTCAGTTTCATATTTGGGATAATGCATTTGAAACAATCATTTTTTTCTTACCTTAAAAAATTTGACTTTTTTTCCGCTGAAAATGCTTCATTTTATTGCGTCATTCTTGGCGCAGATTTTTTTGGCGCAAAAAATCTTTTCTGTTTCCGGCGTCATACGTGTCGCCGGAAGTTGCGTAATTTTTTACGTCCTTTTGCGCCAAAAATGTCGGCGTTCCGGATGTGGCGTCATTTTTGGCGCCAAAAGCATTTAGGCGCCAAATAATGTGGGCGTCTTGTTTGGCGCTAAAAAAATATGGGCGTCGCTTTTGTCTCCACATTATTTAAGTCTCATTATTTATTGCTTCTGGTTGCTAGAAGCTTGTTCACTGGCATTTTTTTTCCCATTCCTGAAACTGTCATTTAAGGAATTTGATCAATTTTGCTTTATATGTTGTTTTTTCTATTACATATTGCAAGATGTTCCACGTTGCAACTGAGTCAGAAGATACTTCAGGAAAATCACTGCCCGGTGCTGGAACTACCAAGCTAAGTGTATCTGCTATAAATTTTTGGTATCTGTTTCTCCAGCTGTTGTTTGTATTGCATGTCATGACAAACTTATTAATGCAGATAAAATTTCCTTTAGTACTGTTACATTACCTGTTGCTGTTCCGTCAACATCTAATTTTCAGAGTGTTCCTGATAAACATAAGAGATTTTACTTTTTAAATCCATTTAGAAGGCTATGTCTGTTATTTCTCCTTCTAGTTTACATAAAAGTCTTTTAAAACTTCTCTTTTTTCAGATGAATTTTTAAAATGAACATCATCATTCTGATACTGATAATGGTTCTTCTGGTTCAGAGGTTTCTGTCTCAGAGGTTGATGCTGATAAATCTTTGTATTTGTTCAAGATGGAATTTATTCGTTCTTTATTTAAAGAAGTATTAATTGCTTTAGAAATAGAGGATTCTGGTCCTCTTGATACTAAATCTAAACGTTTAAATAAGGTTTTTAAAAATCTCCTGTAGTTATTCCAGAAGTGTTTAATCTCCCTGTTGCTATTTCTGAAGTAATTTCCAGGGAATGGAACAATTTGGGTAATTCTTTTACTCCTTCTAAACGTTTAAGCAATTATATCCTGTGCCATCTGACAGATTAGAGTTTTTTGGGACAAAATCCCTAAGGTTTGGGGCTGTCTCTACTCCTGCTAAATGTACTACTATTCCTACGGCAGATAGTACTTCATTTAAGGATCCTTTAGATAGGAAAATTGAATCCTTTCTACTTATGTTCAGGTAATCTTCTTAGACCTGCTATATTTTTAGCGGATGTTGCTGCAGCTTCAACTTTTTGGTTAGAAGTTTTAGCGCAACAAGTAACAGATCATAATTTTATAGCATTATTATTATTCTATAACATGCTAATAATTTTATTGGTGATACCATCTTTTGATATCATTAGAGTTGATGTCAGGTATATGTCTCTAGCTATTTTAGCTAGAAAAGCTCTATGGATTAAACTTGGAATGCTGATATGTCTTCTAAGTCAACTTTGCTTTCCCTTTCTTTCCAGGGTAATAAATTATTATCTCAACTGTTTCTGGAAGGAAGGGAACTTTTTTACCAAAGGATAAAAAATCCAAGGTAAATTTAGGTTTAATAATCATTTTTCGTTCTTTTTCTCACAACAAGGAACAAAAGCCTGATCCTTCATCCTCAGGAGCGGTATCAGTTTGGAAACTATTTCCAGTTTGGAATATATCCAAGCCTTATAGAAACCTATAGCCAGCTCCTAAGTACCCATGAAGGTGCGGCCCTTATTCCAGTTCAGCTGGTATGGGGCAGATTACGTTTTCTTCAAAGAAATTTGGATCAATTCCGTTCTCAATCTCTGGTTTCAGAACATTGTTTCAGAAAGGTACAGAATTGGCTTCAAGTTAAGGCCTCCTGCTAAGAGATTTTTTTCTTTCCCGTGTCCCAGTTAACACAGCAAAGGCTCAGCATTTCTGAAATGTGTTTCAGATCTAGAGTTGGCTGGAGTAATTATGCCAGTTCCAGTTCTGGAACAGGGGCTGGGGTTTTATTTTATCTCTTCATTGTACCAAAGAAGGTCAATTCCTTCAGACCAGTTCCGGATCTATCAATATTGAATCGTTATGTAAGGATACCAACATTCAAGATGGTTACTGTAGGACTATCCTGCCTTTTGTTTAGCAAGGGCATTATATGTCTACAATAGATTTACAGGATGTGTATCTGCATATTCCGATTCATCCAGATCACTTTTAGTGTCTGAGATTCTCTTTTTAGACAAGCATTACCAGTTTTGTGGCTCTACCGTTTGGCCTAGCCTCAGTTCCAAGAATTTTTTTCGAAGGTTCTCGGTGCCCTTCTTTCTGTAATCAGAGAACAGGGTTTTGGTATTTCCTTATTTGGACGTTATCTTGGTACTTGCTCAGTCTTTTCATTTTCGAAGAATCTCATACGAATCGACTTGTGTTGTTTCTTCAAGTTCATGGTTGGAGGATCAATTTACCAATCAGTTCATCGATTCCTCAGACAAGGGTAACCTTTTTAGGTTTCTAGATAGATTCAGTGTCTATGACTCTGTCCTTGTCAGACAAGAGAAGTTTAACATTGATATCAGCTTGTCAAACCTTCAGTCACAATCATTCCCTTTGGTAGCCTTATGCATGGAAATTTTAGGTCTTAGGACTGCCGCATCAGATGCGATTTCCTTTGCTCGTTTTTACATGCGACCTCTTCAGCTCTGTATGCTGAACCAATGGTGCAGGGATTACTCAAAGATATCTCAATTAATATCTTTAAACCGATTATACGACACTCTCTGACATAGTGGACAGATCACCATCGTTTAGTTCAGGGGGCTTCTTTGTTCTTCCGACCTGGACTATAATCTCAACAGATGCAAGTCTTACAGGTTGGGGAGCTGTGTGGCGGTATCTGACGGCACAAGGGGTTTGGGAATCTCAGGAGGTGAGATTTCCGATCAATATTTTGGAACTCCGTGCAATTTTCAGAGCTCTTCAGTCTTGGCCTTTTCTGAAGAGAGAGTTGTTCATTTGTTTTCAGATAGACAATGTCACAACTGTGGCATACATCAATCATCAAGGAGGGACTCACAGTCCTCTGGCTATGAGAGAAGTATCTCGAATTTTGGTTTGGGCGGAATCCAGCTCCTGTCTAATCTCTGCGGTTCATATCCCAGGTATGGACAATTGGAAAGCGGATTATCTCAGTCGCCAAACGTTGCACCTGGGCGAATGGTCTTCACCCAGAGGTATTTCCTCAGATTGTTCAAATGTGGGAATTCCCAGAAATAGATCTGATGGCTTCTCATCTAAGCAAGAAACTTACCTGGTATCTGTCCGGATCCCGGGATCCTCGGGAGGAGGCAGTGGATGCATTATCTCTTCCTTACAAGTGTCATCCTGCCTATATCTTTCCGCCTCTAGTTCTTCCAAGGGTATTCTCCAATATTCTAAAGGAATGCTCATTTGTCCTGCTGGTAGCTCCAGCATGGCCTTACGGGTTTTGGTATGCGGATCTTGTCCGGATGGCCTCTTGCCAGCTGTGGACTCTTCCGTTAAGACCAGTCTTTTTGTCTCAAGGTTTTTTTTTTCCATCAGAATCTCAAAACCTTAATTTTAAGGTATGGAGTTTGAACGCTTGATTCTTGGTCAAAGAGGTTTCTCTGACTCTGTGATTGATACTATGTGACAGGCTCGTAAATCTGTATCTAGAGAGATATATTATAGAGTCTGGAAGACTTATTTTTCTTCAGGATGGTTTAGATAAAGGTTTGTCCGCAAGTTCCTTGAAAGACAAATCTCTGCTCTTTCTGTTCTTTTTCACAGAAGGATTGCTAATCTTCCTGATATTCATTGTTTTGTACAACCTTTGGTTCGTATAAAACCTGTCATTAAGTCAATTTCTCCTCCTTGGAGTTTGGATTTGGTTCTGGGGGCTCTTCAAGCTCCTCCGTTTGAACCTATGCATTCATTGGACATTAAATTACTTTCTTGGAAAGTTTTGTTCCTTTTGGCAATCTCTTCTGCCAGAAGAGTTTCTGAATTATCTGCTCTTTCTTGTGAGTCTCCTTTTCTGATTTTTCATCAGGATAAGGCGGTGTTGCAAACTTCTTTTGAATTTTTACCTAAAGTTGTGAATTCCAACAACATTAGTAGAGAAATTATGGTTCCTTCATTATGTCCTAATCCTAAGAATTCTAAGGAGAAATCGTTGCATTCTTTGGATGTTGTTAGAGTTTTGAAATATTATGTTGAAGCTACTAAGTCTTTCCGAAAGACTTCTAGTTTATTTGTTATCTTTTCCGGTTCTAGAAAAGGCCAGAAAGCTTCTGCCATTTCTTTGGCATCTTGGTTGAAATCTTTAATTCATCTTGCCTATGTTGAGTCGGGTAAAACTCCGCCTCAGAGGATTACTGCTCATTCTACTAGGTCAGTTTCTACTTCCTGGGCATTTAGGAATGAAGCTTCGATTGATCAGATTTGCAAAGCAGCAACTTGGTCCTCTTTGCATACTTTTACTAAATTCTACCATTTTGATGTATTTTCTTCTTCTGAAGCAGTTTTTGGTAGAAAAGTACTTCAGGCAGCGGTTTCAGTTTGAATCTTCTGCTTATGTTTTTCATTAAACTTTATTTTGGGTGTGGATTATTTTCAGCAGGAATTGGCTGTCTTTATTTTATCCCTCCCTCTCTAGTGACTCTTGTGTGGAAAGATCCACATCTTGGGTAATCATTATCCCATACGTCACTAGCTCATGGACTCTTGCTAATTACATGAAAGAAAACATAATTTATGTAAGAACTTACCTGATAAATTCATTTCTTTCATATTAGCAAGAGTCCATGAGGCCCGCCCTTTTTTTGTGGTGGTTATGATTTTTGTATAAAGCACAATTATTCCAATTCCTTATTTTTTATGCTTTCGCACTTTCTTATCACCCCACTTCTTGGCTATTCGTTAAACTGAATTGTGGGTGTGGTGAGGGGTGTATTTATAGGCATTTTAAGGTTTGGGAAACTTTGCCCCTCCTGGTAGGAATGTATATCCCATACGTCACTAGCTCATGGACTCTTGCTAATATGAAAGAAATGAATTTATCAGGTAAGTTCTTACATAAATTATGTTTTTAGACCAGTGTGCTTTTCACAGAAGAAAATTTTCCTGAAGTATATCAGTCTGATCCTGCCAAGTAAGGTCAGTCCAGCCCCGAAATACCAGGCAATTCTCCTCTGAACAAGGAACATGACAACCCCAGACGATCGTTTCGGCCTCCTATGGGCCTCGTCAGTGAGGTGCAGCCACATTCCTCTAAGCACACTGGGCAAGGAGTCCACATCTGGTTTCCCCCATCACCCATAGGGAGACTTCCCCAGGGTCATAATAATTTGCATACAAAGAGAGAAGCGCTCTACCAGGAACGAACAACAGCTCAGTGGCTTGTTCTATGGCGATTTACCACCCAGAAGCAGCCTCTTTTAGACCAGTGTGCTTTTACTGTATATATATGTGTGTGTGTGTGTGTTAACTTGATTGCTTGCTCTGCTGCAAAGTATCCCTGGATTTATTTTTAAAATGTTGGCAACTATGTCTATATAAAAAAGTAAGTTTTTTTTTCTCAAAATGTCCTAAGGTGACCAGGGTAAGTGCTCTTTGAGCAGTTATCCTTCAGTTACTTTTTACTATTTGTATAGTGAAAAAACAGCCAATCAGCATTATCAGATTTATGGAACATCCTTAAATTGAGGTGGAAAATAAAGTGGCTGTGCCTGCAAAGGCTAGATGTATGTTTCTTTGTAAGTCCTGGGACAAGAATCCTGATTGGGTGGTTAAACTCCCTTTAAAATGGGATGTTTCTTTTGAGAAAAAAATTAGGTAAAATATCTTCTTTAATACATAGAGATGACGTTATATTTTCTCAGACATGCTGCATCACTCTCAAGTAATTCAGCATTTGGTTTTTCATAAAAGACTATGCATTTCAAATTGAAATAACCCCTTAACTTAAACCGATGTAGATCTACATCATGTAGTCCAAAGCCCAGCGTTTCACATAACATAGATCTACATTGGACCCTTAGGAAGCCCAAGCAGTCTCTGTTGTCAATTTGCTGTTTGTGGGATGCAGGCATCTGCCTTCATATGGTAATGGACCATGATCAGATCTCTGTTACCATATGAAGCCAGATTGCCTGATGGTTACAGACAACAACACTGTTTGTGTCACTGTAATGATCATTTATTTGTGCCGGTGGAAGTTGAAGGGGGGGAAGGCGGGAGGCGGGTGGGTGGCCCAGTGGGGAAGGGAGGGGTGGGACCCTACACTACAAAAAAGTAGTTTTGAAGGGAAGGAGGGGATCCTTACATAATGATTTGTGGAGGTGGGAAAGGGGATCCCTACACTACAGAAGAGAGTTGTTTGGGAGGGATCAGAGAGGTGGGAGGTGTCAAGTTGGAAGGTAATCCCTACACTACAATAATATTACCCTTACCAGCTAATTCCTGTAACCCTATCACTGCTGGGAATGTCACAAATGTGGTGCGCAGCTGCAGTTAGCAGCCTTCTAATTACCAAAATGCATACATGTCTGCTATTTCTGAACAAAAAGGTTCTCGGAGACGCTTTTAAAACAATTTGTGTTATCACTGCACAAGCAGTATGTAAATAATTTCAGTGAAAACCCAAAGTTAGTGAAAAAGTTAAAGATTTTTTTAAATGATCGTATTTGGAGGCATAATGATGGCATAATTGATAGCTCTCATTAGGCAGGGCCCTCATTATATGCATTTTTTTCCTGCCACCCCAGTTACTATACCTATATTTCACTTGAGGGATGGCCAACTAGTTTATGCAGCTCCAGGGGAAAAACAATGTGTGCCATAGTTTTTGTGGCCCTAGGAAAAAGCATAACTAAATATGTGTGTGCTTGGGGTTGGCCACAACTCAAAAGAGCCCTTTGGAGGGGAGAAAAGCAGACACATGGTACCCTAAATCTGGATCTGTGCCTCTGTACATTTTTAGGAAATATATTACTTGTTTGTTTAATAGCCATACATTTATATGTGGCCTATAACGGTTTTCGAAAATTGGTCTACAGTCAGGAAGTTGGCCATCACTGCTTTTTCTTGAAACTATTGTAATGTTACATATTTTTTTATGTGGGCAGCAATACATGCCGTATAGTATTTCAGTGCCATCTTTGTGTAACCCGTTAGCTCTTTACAAATAGACATTATTAATAATCATAATAATAATAATAATCTATAACTGTTTTATGTACTTTGAATGGTGAAGTCCTAAACCGGTGAGTACAAAAATTATATACAAGAAAAATGATCACCTGAGATTCATACTTTAGTCTTCTTATCACTTCTTCTTTAAAGGCGATGACTTCTGCTGGCGTATCTTTGCAAGGGAATCGAGCCATAGTATCAGGTCCATACCCAAGCGGGAAGTTATGAAATGAGGTGACTTTCAGGAACTCACTCATGCAGCACACATAGGCTTCACCACGGAGCAGTGAGATCACAGACCATGTGATAGGAGCCACTGCTGCTCGGCCTGCAATGGATCCAAAAAGCAAGAATGTAGCTGGCACAGAGCAGTTCTTTAGCGCCCTTGTTCGACATTCTGCCACCATATTCCATGTGTGGTTATTTAGTATTATGCCAATTAGAAATAGCACAAGAGCTGGGATGCCAATGGCAGCAAGTCCATACAGATAGTTTCTTTTTGGAGAACAAGGGCAGTGAAACGCCACTACAGAAAATAACTCTTGGCCTCCCACTGTTCCCAGTGCAATCAGCCCATTAAATATCATAACATCACGACTTCTGAAAAACAGGGCGAAGAATTTCAAGTTTTCTGATATGAGAGCAGACATTTCTCCTGCTTATAGCACCCACTGCCAAATTAAGTTGATGAAGAAATCGGAAACAGTAACACTAGAAAACAAAATTAAAAATACTGCAATAAATTACTATTGATAGCATTGTTTTAGTCAATGCATTGTATACAACTAATCACTACACTGCAAAAGAATTGCGCAAAAATATCGTAACCATTTAAACTGTCATGTAGTCTAGAGATACAGCACTTAAAGGGACACTAAACCTCATTTTTTTTCTTTCATGATTCAGATAGAGCATGCCATTTTAAGCAACTTTTTAACTTACTCCTATTGTCAATTTTTCTTCATTATCTTGCTATCTTTATTTAAAAAGCAGGAATATAAGCGTAGGAGCCGGCCCATTTTAGGTTCAACCCCCTGGATAGTGCTTGCTTACTGGTGGCTACATTTAGCCACCAATAAAGCAAGCATAACCCAGGTTCTAAACCAAAAAAGGGCCGGCTCCTGCTTCTAAGATTTACAGTCCTGCTTTTTAAATAAAGATAGCAAGAGAACGCAAAAAAAAATGATAATAGGAGAAAATTAGAAAGTTGATTAAAATTGTCTGCTCTATCTGAATCATGAAAGAACAAAATTGGGTTTAGTATCCCTTTAAAGGGATACTAAACCCAATTTTTTTTTCTTTCATGATTCAGATAGAGCATGAGATTTTAAGCAACTTTCTAATTTACTCCTATTATCAATTTTTTTGTTCTTATGCTATCTTTATTTGAAAAAGCAGTACTGTAAGCTTTAGAGCAGCCCATTTTTTGTTCAGCACCTGGGTAGCACTTGCTGATTTGTGGCTAAATGTAGCAAACCAGTTAGCAAACGCTACCCAGGTACTGAACTAAAAATGGGCCGGCTCCTAACCTTTCATTACTGCTTTTTCAAATCAAGATAACATGAGAACAAAGAAAAATTGATAATAGGAGTAAATTAGAAAGTTGCTTAAAATTGCATGCTCTATCTGAATCATGAAATAAAACAATTGGGGTTATTATCCCTTTAAGTATGTTTATCATTTCACCTATGCTGGGATGATTTAGTGGGACAAATGTAAATGAGCTCCTGCACTGATTTAGGCAACCAATGTACAGTATAGCATGTTGCAGGGTTACAAAGTCTACAGTATACACTCCTGCCCCTTTAGAGGAGTAAATAAGCATAATCTGAAGAAATCAATTACAGAAAAGTCTGGAAAAATAAATAATGAATTTACATGGCATTTTTTCACTATAATTAAGTTTTATGTTGTGTTTAAAGGGACATGAAACCTAAAGGGACATGAAACCTAACATTTTTCTTTCATGATTCAGATAGAGCATGCAATATTAAACAAATTTCTTATTTATTTCTAGCATACAATTTCTTCATTCTCTTTGTATCCTTTGTTGAAAAGCAGGGGCGTATGTGTTGGAGCCAGTCCATTTCTGGAGCACTATATGGCAGCAGTTTTGCAAGAAACGTATCCATTTGTAAGAGAACTAGATAACAGCACTATTTTCTGCCATGTAGCGCTCCAGATGCCTACCTAGGTATCTCTTCCATAAAGAATATCATGTGAACGAAGCAAATTTGATAATAGAGGTAATTTGGAAACTTTTTAAAAATAATATGCTCTGTCTGAATCACAAAAGAAAATGATTGTGCTTCATATCCCTTTAATGTTCCTGTAATTTATCAATTAAAATATGTTAAAACATGATGGACCTTGTCACATGTTTTTGGCTTTTTTTTCTTTGCTAGTTGTAATCAAAGTATTGTAGTGATCAAAAATATGAGAGCTTTTCACACCTCTGACCCACTGTGGGGACTTGCTGTGAAGGTTTCCCATCAGTTCTTATTTTTTAGCCGGCCCATTTCGGGTTCAGAACCTGAGTTGTGCTTGCTTATTGATTTGCTAAATGTAGCCTCCAATAAGCAAGCGCTATCCAGGGTGCTAAACCTAAAATGGTCCGGCTTCTAAGCTTTACATTCTTGCTTTTAAAATAAAGATACCAAGAGAACAAAGAACAATTGATTAATAGGGGGTCTATTTATCAAGCTCCGAATGGAGCTTGATGCCCCGTGTTTCTGGTGGGCCTTCAGGCTCGGCAGAAACACAAGTTATGAAGCAGCGGTCTAAAGACCGCTGCTCCATAACCTGTCCGCCTGCTCTGAGGCGGCGGACAGACATCGCCGGAAATCAAGACGATCCAATATGATCGGGTTGATTGACACCCCCTGCTGGCCGCAAATCTGCAGGGGGTGGCGTTGCACCAGCAGTTCACAAGAACTGCTGGTGCAATGATAAATGCCGACAGCGTATACTGTCAGCATTTATCGATGTGCGGCGGACATGGTTCGCTATAGTGGATCATGTCCGTCCGCACAATGATAAATGGATCCCTAGGAGTAAATTAGAAAGTTGTTTAAAATTGCATGCTCTATCTGAATCACAAAAGATAACATTTGGGTCTAGTCTCAGTGGGGGAAAATAATATGTTTTCCAAGCCTAAGCTTTTAATGATCTAGCACTGTATAATATTACTTATAGAAATTAAGAGACATATTTTACAAAATGTCTCCAATGTGTGTGATTTTTTTTTTTTTTTGGCTATCATGAGGTTTAGAACAAACTGTTGGTTTAAAACTTTTTATATAAAGCACCAGAACAGCAGCAGAAAGGGAAAAGACCACCATATGTAGTGTAGTTCCATTACCCCTGCTCAACCCAGAAGAGCGTGAATACTTTTTGGAGTTAAATACCACCTGAGCAGGGTTTTGGCATTAAAGGGACATTAGACACTTTAAAATTGTAGAATAAAATGTTTAATTACACATAGTAAAACAACTTTGCAATACATTTTCAGTTATGTTTTGCCCTCTTTTCTGTAATTTAAAGAGACGTCAAAGTCAACATTTTCTAAAGTTTCATGATTTACATTTCCAATGTGCTTCTATTATTTAATATTCTACATATACATCTCTAAATATGTGTATGTATATATATATATATATATATATATATATATATATATATATATATGTGTGTGTGTGTGTACATATGTATTTATATGTGTATATATGTATTTACAGGCATATATACACATGTAAATACATATGTACACACATGTATACATAATAAGTGCATTGGAGCCATTTGCAGTAGATGAAAACATGTAAAATCATATTTATGTAATTCTCATATTTAATAAAGGTGTTAACTATGTATTTACTGTAAATAGTTCACATTCCAATGTTCTGCACATAGCAGAATGTGTTCTAAGTGTTTAGTAATAGATATTCCTAGATATCTGTATATATCTATACCTATATATAATCATGTATACAGTATATATAGGTATAGATATATATGAAACAAAATACTATCAGATATATGTAGAAATATTTATGTATGAATAAATAGAACATATTCTGCTATGTGAAGAACATTGGAATGTGAAATATTCATATTATTCATGTTGGGTGTAATCGGGTTTGCACGCAAGAAGCGTTTTCCCCCCAACTTTTTTTGCTCCATTGACGTCTATGGGGAAATACGTTAAACGCGCATGCAATAGTCAAAGTTTGGCTTTTTACGCATGGCGAGCAAAAAAAGTTTTTACTTTCAATTTGTATTACGAGCGCTACCCGACTCATGGAAAAATCTCCCTTCTAGCAGAGTTAGCGCACAAGCGGGAGTGTTAAATACCACTCCACTTGTAATCTGGCCCTTTATGGGGTATTACATTTTAAGTTTAAATTATTTTATTCACAAATGGGAAACAAAGGACACTATTCAACTCTTCTAGAATTTCTGCAACTATGTACAAAAAAACAAAACAAGAAACATAGCAACCTTACCTTAGAGTTGCGATCTGCAATGTTTCTTATTCACTACATGAAAGTCCTTATGCGTTTCTAAATCGGGCTGCACCTGCCACATTCCATCATGGGTTACACGTTACAATTATACATGTACGGTTATCCAAATGCAGATTTGCATAAATGTTTGTAACCACAAATGTTTTGTAACCTAGAAATAAAAAATACAGAGCAACCCCCAGAATATTATATGTCTAAAAATAATTCATTTATATTGTGTAAAATATGACTTTTATCATGACCATTGTTTATAACACTACAACAGGATCATGTGTTTGTTATTTAAAGGGATATGAAACTCAAAATCTTTCTTTCATGATTCAGAGCATTCAATTTTAAACCACTTTCTAATTCTCTTCTATGATCACATTTCTTTGTTCTCTTGGTATCGTTTGTTGAAAAGCAGGGTTGTAATCTTGTTATCTATTCCAGAAAAGCAGTTTTGCAAGAATGTTATCTATTCCAGATGGCAGCCCTATTTCCTGCCATATAGTGCTTTAGACACCTAACTAGGTATTTCTTCAACAAAGAATACCAATGAAACAAAGCAAATTTTTATCATATAAGTAAATAGGAAACACAAAAGAACATTTTTGGGTTTCATATACCTTTAAAGGGATAGGAAAGTTAAAAATAAACTTGCAAGAATCAGATAGCGCATGCCATTTTCAGACACTTTTAAAATCACTTCAATTTTTCCAATGCGCTTCATTCTCTTGGCATCCCTTGTTGAAAATGAATACGCACATATCCTACACCAGTGGGAGCTAGCTGCTGATTGGTGCCTGCACACATTTGTCTCTTGTGATTGGCTAAATAGATGTGTTCAGCTAGCTGCCATTAGTGCAATGTTGTTCCTTCAGCAAAGGATAACAAGAGAATTAAACAAATTTGATAATAAAAGTAAATTCTAAAGTTGTTACAAATTGTATGTTCTATCTGAATTATAAAATGAACTTTTGAGGTTTCCTGCCCCTTTAATGCTGAGTGATATGCTGTATCTAACAGATTTCATGTGATATACAGGGCATTCAATATAGTTTTCATATTACATTATATTTGCAATGAATTGTTCTTTTTCTCCCAGTCTACAAATCTTTTTTTTTTCTTTAGCCTTCATCTTACTCCTAATAGTTACGTTCATTAATAACGCACTTACATATAAGGACCTTATCAAGATACAAAACCATTGTTTCCCATTATTTAAGCTAAACAAAAGCTGAAGGATGAAAATGTTTTCCAAATGTTTATTGGAGGAACATACCACAAAGCTTAAAGTAATGGTAACGTTTCCAATTTGTATAATCAGATCTGAAATGGAAACAATATTGTAGATGGGCTTTAATTCATCCATTCTAATGAAGATACGCTATAACCCACACTCCGGCCCCCCACACAAAACAAGAAAACTATCATTAATCATTATTTATCAGACAAACAGATATAAACAGATTTAAAGGGGCATGAAACCCACATTTTAGCTTTCATGATTTAGAAACAACATGCAATTTTAAAACGTTTTCCAATTTATTTCTATTCTCTATTTTGTTTCATTCTCTTGATATTTTTTGCTGAAAAGCCTGTATAAATAGGCTCAGTATTGATTGGTGGCTGGACATAGATGCCTTGCGTGATTGGCTCACCCATGTGCATTGCTATTTCTTTAACAAAGGATATCTGAAGAATGAAGAAATTAAATAATATAAGTAATTTGGAATGTTGTTTAAAATTGTATTCTCTATCTGAATCATGAAAGAAAATTTTTGGGTTTCATGTCCCTTTAACACATTTCCTTAAACTATTCAGCTATCCCTATGTGTCCATACCTAACCCTAGGTGGAGAAGCTTAATAAATAAAACACCTTCCAACACAAAACTGGATATAGAAATAAATTCAATGGAGGATAACACCCAAGTTAAGTGTTTTATTTTTATTTTTCGTCATTTGTCTTGGTTTTGATTCAGACAAATACATTTATTCTGATCCATCTGTAAAATGACGTAAGCTTCCATATTAATCACTCTGCAACTCAAATAATACTCAAAAAGACATTTATAAGAATGAGAGAGAAAATATCACAGGGTGGAGTGGCTATGAGTAGCAGAAATATGTAAAGAAAACTAATAAACGCACAATCTTCATGCAAAAGCCTTTAATCCTTCAGTTGACAGAGGGGGTTTCTGCAGTGTATAGCACGGCTATTTAGAGTCGGCAAGCATGACAATTTTTCCATTTGATATCACTAAAAAGGAGGGGGGAGAGTATTCTATGTACCTTGTATGTTGTATAACTTGTAAAATGTCAATAAAGATTAATTAAATAAAAAAGTTAAACTTCTGTGTTATCTCTGCAAAGTGTCTAATGGCTGCTAATGCATTAGAAAAATATTGTCTTGCCATCTACTGTAAGACTGCATGCAAAGTATATAGAAATGTAAACTTACTTCCTGCTTTCCAGTGTTTCTAGTCCACGTAGTAGGCACAATCCCTGTGTGCAGCAATATCTGTCTGATGCCTCATAGGCGAGGAGGGTCCCAAATCCATTTTCAGATGTCCTAACTCCATTTGTCATTGGCGCATTAGGTGAAAATCTAATCAACATAGTCATCCTATAACCAAGTCGGACAAATATTTTGGCTTCTTATATTAGACTTTATCTAGAGTGTGTATATTTATAGTATTGGGATGGGCTTGGAACTGCTGTCAAATCTGTGTACATTTCTTAAAGGGGTGTGAAGTTAAAATGAAACTTTCATAATTCAAATAGAGCATGGCATTTTAATAGACACTTTAATTTAATTCACCCCTTGGTATCCTTTGTGGAATAGCATACTTAGGTAAGTTCAGGGCACTAGCAAGAGCTAGCTGGTGAATGGAGGCTACACACATACCTCCTGTCATTGGCTTACAAGATGTGTTCAGCTAGCTGGTGTATTGCTGTTCTGATGCTGTCTTTAACCATGTGTTTAACCCCTTCCCGCCTGGACTTATTTGTCTACATTGAAACAAAGTTCCGATGTAAACAAAATATGAAAAATTTGAAATCACACAATCGTTCATGTGATCGTGTGGTTTAAATTATGGGATAGGGGAGTGCCTATGACGCTAGGCACACCCTCCAGTCCGCGATCCCATTTAGAAAGCCGCAGAGGCTTTAGGATAGCCAAATGGCTAGGACGTTCCATGCTGTTCTAACGGCTCTAAAGCCCAGCACAATTAGGATGGCATGGAATGTCCTAATGGCGGAAAGGGGTTAACTTCTTTGCAAGGTGTAAACACATAGTTAAATGCAAGCAAAAGTGCAATAATAAAATACTGTAATGCATTAGAGAATTTTGTTTTTGCACTTTTATGTCCCATTAAACTAAGTAAAGTTTTAAATGGATGTTTGCTTAAATCACTTAACATACCTCAACTAAAATCAACTAATATGTTGTTAACACACAAAAAACGTTTTCATTAACAGTTTTTTCATTTCACAGTTTTTCCTTTAATTTAGTTATGCACACTGAATTTTCCACTTCCCCAAAGAGAGGTTGAAGTGGATGTGTCAGGGTTTTTTCCCTGTTGTGTTTGCCATGTGCTGCTAGCAGCCATTTTACTCACCTCTCTTCCTGACTATGGTGCATTGTGGGGGATGCTGCTCATTTCCTGCACTTCCTTTTATGGCCAGACTGGTGTGCATCATCCATGTGAGACAGGATGCAGTCTCAGAATTGTGATGTCATCACTTATTATTTAAAGGGCCTCTGTTCAGTATGTTTTGCCTTTGCTTTGTCTCAGACCTGTTTGTGAGAGTTCCTGTGTATTACCTGGGTGTCTGATGTCCTTCCTGGTTCCTGATCCCTGGCTTGTTCCTGATTCTGCTGTTTTCCCTCTTTCAAGGAGCCCTTGTGGAAGCCTCCTGTTCCGTTGTCTCCTACGTGTTCATTCACACCCATGCCTCCCTCTCCTCCCATGCCTCCCGGTCCCGAGTCACCAGGTACTGCTGAGCCGATGCAGTTGGGATTCACGCGTCTCTCCGTGGCGGAGAGGGCCTTTAGGAGGAGGGAGGGGCTCTGCCTCTATTGTGGGTTACAGGGCCACCTTTTGAAGTCTTGTCCTACACGGCCGGGAAACGCTCACACCTAAGGTCCTGTTGGGGGCAGACCTTGGGTGGTTTATACTCGTCCCCGGAACTGCTTAAGGAGAAACCTTTGGTCACGGTTGTCCTTTCCTGGGTGGACTCCTCCATAGTCACTCAGGCTCTTGTTGACTCCGGTGCTGCGGGTTATTTCATTGACAGTGCTTTTGTATCAAAGCACTCCATTCCTGTTTTGCCTCGGTCCGTTCCGCTTGCTATTGAGGCCATTGATGGCAGGCGCCATCAGCCCGCACTAGTTACTCACGAAACTGCTCCGTTGTCCAGGGCTGTTGGGGCTCTCCATTTTGAAACCCTCCAGTTCCAGGTGATAAACTCTCCGCATTTTCCGGTTGTTCTGGGTTATCCCTGGCTCCAAAAGCACAATCCCAGTCTCGACTGGCGCAGGTCCGAAATTTTGTTGTGGTCCCTGCAATGTATTTCCAGTTGTCTTCGGAAACCAGTTAAAGTCTTGTGCACTTCTTCAGTATCTCAATTGCCAGAGAAGTACCGAGAGTTCCTAGACGTGTTTGACAAGGTGCGTGCCGGTACGTTGCCTCCTCACCGGTCTTACGATTGTGCCATAGACCTGCAACCCAAAACCATCCCTCCTCGGGGCCGGGTGTACCCTCTGTCTGTTGCAGAGAATTGTGCTATGGAGGAGTATGTTGCCGATGCTCTGTCGCGGGGAGTCATCCGCAAATCCTGCTCTCCTGCAGGGGCTGGCTTCTTCTTTGTGAAGTAAAAGGGTGGAGAGTTAAGACCATGTTTCGATTATAGGGGTCATAATCGTCTTACCATTAAGAATGCTTACCCTATTCCGCTCATTACGGAACCCCTCAAGGGAGCTACGGTCTTTACTAATTTTGATTTGAGAGGAGCGTACAATCTCGTTAGGATTAAGGAGGGCCACGAATGGAAAAGTAAATTTATGCTTACCTGATAAATTAATTTCTTCTATGGTAAGACGAGTCCACGGATTCATCCTTTACTTGTGGGATATTATACTCCTGCTAACAGGAAGTGGCAAAGAGCACCACAGCAGAGCTGTCTATATAGCTCCTCCCTTAGCTCCACCCCCCAGTCATTCGACCGAAGGTACAGGAAGCAAAAGGAGAAACTACAAGGTGCAGAGGTGACGGAAGTTTAAAATAAAATAAAAAATATAATCTGTCTTAACCCCTTAAGGACAAGGCCATTTTTCAATTTCTTTCCCTTAAGGACCAGGGCTATTTTTACATTTCTGAGGTGTTTGTGTTTAGCTGTAATTTTCCTCTTACCCATTTACTGTAACCATACATATTATATACCGTTTTTCTCGCCATTAAATGGACTTTCTAGAGATACCATTATTTTCATCATATCTTATTATTTACTATAAAAAAATTGTAAATATGAGGAAAAAATGGAAAAAGACACACTTTTTCTAACTTTGACCCCCAAAATCTGTTACAAATCTACAACCACCAAAAAAAACCCCATGCTAAATAGTTTCTAAATTTTGTCCAGAGTTTAGAAATACCCAATATTCACATGTTCTTTGCTTTTTTGCAAGTTATAGGGCAATAAATACAAGTAGCACTTTGCTATTTTCAAACCACATTTTTTCAAAATTAGCGCTAGTTACATTGGGACACTGATATCTTTCAGGAATCCCTGAATATCCCTTGACATGTATATATTTTTTTTTAGCAGACATCCCAAAGTATTGATCTAGGCCCATTTTGGTATATTTCATGCCACCCTTTCACCGCCAAATGAGATCAATTTTTTTTACAAACTTTAGGTTTCTCACTGAAATAATTTACAAACAACTTGTGCAATTATGGCATAAATGGTTGTAAACACTTCTCTGGGATCCCCTTTGTTCAGAAATAGCAGACATATATGGCTTTAGCGTAGCTTTTTGGTAATTAGAAGGCCGCTAAATACCGCTGCGCACCACACGTGTATTATGCCCAGCAGTGAAGGGGTTAATTAGGGAGCATGTAGGGAGCTTCTAGGGTTAATTTTAGCTTTAGTGTAGTGTAGTAGACAACCCCAAGTATTGATCTAGGCCCATCTTGGTATATTTCATGCCACCATTTCACCGTCAAATGAGATCAAATGACAAAAAAAAGTTACATTTTTTACAATTTTAGGTTTCTCACTGAAATTATTTACAAACAGCTTGTGCAATTATGGCACAAATGGTTGTAAAAGCTTCTCTGTGACCCCCTTTGTTCAGAAATAGCAGACATATATGGCTTTGGCGTTGCTTCTTGGTAATTAGAAGGCCGCTAAATGCAGCTGCGTACCACACGTGTATTATGCCCAGCAGTGAAGGGGTTAATTAGGGAGCTTGTAGGGAGCTTGCAGGGTTAATTTTAGCTTTAATGTAGAGATCAGCCTCCCACCTGACATATCACACCCCCTGATCCCTCCCAAATAGCTCTCTTGCCTCCCCCACCCCACAATTGTCCCCGCCATCTTAAGTACTGGCAGAAAGTCTGCCAGTACTAAAATAAAAGGTATTTAATTTTTTTTTTTTGCATATTTACATATGCTAATGTTTAGGATCCCCCCTTAGCCCCCAACCTCCCTGATCCCCCCTCAAACAGCTCTCTAACCCTCCCCCTCTAACGTATTAGTAGCCATCTTGGGTACTGGCAGCTGTCTGCCAGTACCCAGTTTACAATAAAATATATTTTTTTATTATTTTTTTTATAATTTTTCTGTAGTGTAGCTTGCCCCCCACCTCCCTCCCTCTGAGATCCCTTAGAGCATTTTTAATATTTATTTTTTTCCCACTAGGGTTCACATTTTTTCCACAGTGTAGCGGTTCCCACCCGCTCCCTACCCGTTCCCGGCTCCCATGCACGTGCCCTGTGCACGCTCCCGTACGTGCGCCCCGGCGATACCGCCCACAATCCCGCCCCCCTCCACATCACACGGCCCATCGATGGCCGCCCACCCGCCTCCCAGACTGGCTCCCACCCACCAACAATACCGGCCATCGATGTCCGGTGCAGAGAGGGCCACAGAGTGGCTCTCTCTGCATCGGATGGCCAAGGAGAGTTATTGCAGGATGCTTCGATGTCGAGGCATCACTGCAATAACCAGAAAGCAGCTGGAAGCGATCAGGATCGCTTCCAGCCGCTTTAAACCCTAATGTCGTACAGGGTAGGTCGCTGGTCTTTAAAGACCAGGTTGTGTGCAACGTACCCTGTACGACATGCGTCGTTAAGGGGTTAAAATGACAGGGCGGGCCATGGACTCGTCGTACCATAGAAGAAATTAATTTATCAGGTAAGCATAAATTTACTTTTCTTCTATAAGGTACGACGAGTCCATGGATTCATCTTTAACTTGTGGGATACAATACCAAAGCTACAGGACACGGATGAACGGGAGGGACAAGACAGATGGTTAAACAGAAGGCACCACTGCTTGAAGAACTTTTCTCCCAAAAATAGCCTCCGAAGAAGCAAAAGTATCAAATTTGTAAAATTTGGAAAAGGTATGAAGCGAAGACCAAGTCGCAGCCTTACAAATCTGTTCAACAGAAGCATCATTTTTAAAAGCCCAAGTGGAAGCCACCGCTCTAGTAGAGTGAGCTGTAATCCTTTCAGGAGGTTGCTGTCCAGCAGTCTCGTATGCCAAACGGATGATGCTTTTCAGCCAAAAAGAAAGAGAGGTAGCCGTAGCTTTTTGACCTCTACGTTTTCCAGAATAGACAACAAACAAAGAAGATGTTTGACGGAAATCTTTAGTTGCTTGCAAGTAAAACTTCAAAGCACGAACCATGTCCAAGTTGTGCAACAGACGCTCCTTCTTTGAGGAAGGATTAGGACACAGAGAAGGAACAACAATTTCCTGATTGATATTCCTATTAGTAACAACCTTAGGAAGGAATCCAGGTTTGGTACGCAAAACCACCTTATCAGCATGGAAAACAAGATAAGGCGAGTCGCATTGCAATGCAGATAGTTCAGAAACTCTTCAAGCCGAAGAGATAGCAACTAAAAACAGAACTTTCCAAGATAGAAGCTTAATATCTATGGAATGTATAGGTTCAAACGGAACCCCTTGAAGAACTTTAAGAACTAAATTCAAACTCCATGGCGGAGCAACAGGTTTAAACACAGGCCTTATTCTAACTAAAGCCTGACAGAACGACTGAACGTCTGGAACATCTGCCAGACGCTTGTGCAATAGAATTGATAAAGCAGATATCTGTCCCTTTAAGGAACTAACTGATAGCCCTTTCTCCAATCCTTCTTGGAGAAAGGACAACATCCTAGGAATCCTGATCTTACTCCATGAGTAGCCTTTGGATTTGCACCAATAAAGATATTTACGCCATATCTTATGATAAATTTTCCTAGTGACAGGCTTTTGAGCCTGAATCAAGGTATCTATGACTCAGAGAAACCCCGCTTGGATAAAATCAAGCGTTCAATCTCCAAGCAGTTGGCCGCAGAGAAACTAGATTTGGATGCTGGAACGGACCTTGAATCAGAAGGTCCTGTCTCAGTGGCAGAGTCCATGGTGGAAGAGATGACATGTCCACCAGGTCTGCATACCAAGTCCTGCGTGGCCACGCAGGTGCTATCAAAATCACCGAAGCTCTCTCCTGTTTGATTCTGGCAATCAAACGAGGAAGGAGAGGAAATGGTGGAAACACATAAGCCAGGTTGAACGACCAGGGTACTGCTAGAGCATCTATCAGTACTGCCTGAGGATCCCTTGACCTGGACCCAAACAAGGAAGTTTGGCGTTATGACGAGACGCCATCAGATCCAATTCTGGTGTGCCCCATTGCTGAATCAATTGTGCAAACAACCTCGGATGGAGTTCCCACTCCCCCGGGTGAAAAGTCTGACGACTTAGAAAATCCACTTCCCAGTTCTCCACTCCTGGGATATAGATTGCTGATAGATGGCAAGAGTGAGTCTCTGCCCATCGAATTATTTTGGTAACCTCTATCATCGCTAGAGAACTCTTTGTTCCCCCCTGATGATTGATATATGCTACAGTCGTGATATTGTCCGACTGGAATCTTATGAATCTGGCCGAAGCCTGCTGAGGCCACGCCTGAAGCGCGTTGAATATCGCTCTCAGTTCTAGAATATTTATCGGGAGGAGAGCCTCCTCCTGAGTCCACAAACCCTCCAGTTCCATGTGATAAACTCTCCGCATTTTCCGGTTGTTCTGGGTTATCCCTGGCTCCAAAAGCAGAATTCCAGTCTCGACTGGCGCAGGTACAAAATTTTGTTGTGGTCCACGCAATGTATTTTCACTTGTCTTCGGAAACCAGTTAAAGTCTTGTGCACTTCTTCAGTATCTCAATTGCCAGAGAAGTACAGAGAGTTCCTAGACGTGTTTGACAAGGTGCGTGCCGGTACGTTGCCTCCTCACCGGTCTTACGATTGTGCCATAGACCTGCAACCCAAAACCATCCCTCCTCGGTGCCGGGTGTACCCTCTGTCTGTTGCAGAGAATTGTGCTATGGAGGAGTATGTTGCCGATGCTCTGTCGCGGGGAGTCATCCGCAAATCCTGCTCTCCTGCAGGGGCTGGCTTCTTCTTTGTGAAGCAAAAGGGTGGCAAGTTAAGACCATGTTTCGATTATAGGGGTCATAATCGAAACATGGTCTTACCCTATTCCGCTTACATGCTTACCCTATTCCGCTCATTACGGAACCCCTCAAGGGAGCTACGGTCTTTACTAAACTTGATTTGAGAGGAGCGTACATTCTCGTTAGGATTAAGGAGGGCCACAAATGGAAAAATAAATTTATGCTTACCTGATAAATTAATTTCTTCTATGGTAAGACGAGTCCACGGATTCATCCTTTACTTGTGGGATATTTTCCTCCTGCTAACAGGAAGTGGCAAAGAGCACCACAGCAGAGCTGTCTATATAGCTCCTCCCTTAGTTCCACCCCCCAGTCATTCGACCGAAGGTACAGGAAGAAAAAGGAGAAACTACAAGGTGCAGAGGTGACTGAAGTTTAAAATAAAATAAAAAATATAATCTGTCTTAAAATGACAGGGCGGGCCGTAGACTCGTCGTACCATAGAAGAAATTAATTTATCAGGTAAGCATAAATTTACTTTTCTTCTATAAGGTACGACGAGTCCACAGATTCATCCTTTACTTGTGGGATACAATACCAAAGCTACAGGACACGGATGAACGGGAGGGACAAGACAGATGGTTAAACAGAAGGCACCACTGCTTGAAGAACTTTTCTCCCAAAAATAGCCTCCGAAGAAGCAAAAGTATCAAATTTGTAAAATTTGGAAAAGGTATGAAGCAAAGACCAAATCGCAGCCTTACAAATCTGTTCAACAGAAGCATCATTTTTAAAAGCCCAAGTGGAAGCCACCGCTCTAGTAGAGTGAGCTGTAATCCTTTCAGGAGGTTGCTGTCCAGCAGTCTCGTATGCCAAACGGATGATGCTTTTTAGCCAAAAAGAAAGAGAGGTAGCCGTAGCTTTTTGACCTCTACGTTTTCCAGAATAGACAACAAACAAAGAAGATGTTTGACGGAAATCTTTGGTTGCTTGCAAGTAAAACTTCAAAGCACGAACCATGTCCAAGTTGTGCAACAGACGCTCCTTCGTAGAGGAAGGATTAGGACACAGAGAAGGAACAACAATTTCCTGATTGATATTCCTATTAGTAACAACCTTAGGAAGGAATCCAGGTTTGGTACGCAAAACCACCTTATCAGCATGGAAAACAAGATAAGGCGAGTCGCATTGCAATGCAGATAGTTCAGAAACTCTTCAAGCCGAAGAGATAGCAACTAAAAACAGAACTTTCCAAGATAGAAGCTTAATATCTATGGAATGCATAGGTTCAAACGGAACCCCTTGAAGAACTTTAAGAACTAAATTCAAACTCCATGGCGGAGCAACAGGTTTAAACACAGGCCTGATTCTAACTAAAGCCTGACAGAACGACTGAACGTCTGGAACATCTGCCAGACACTTGTGCAGTAGAATTGATAAAGCAGATATCTGTCCCTTTAAGGAACTAGCTGATAGCCCTTTCTCCAATCTTTCTTGGAGAAAGGACAAAATCCTAGGAATCCTGATCTTACTCCATGAGTAGCCTTTGGATTCACACCAATAAAGATATTTACACCATATCTTATGATAAATTTTCCTAGTGACAGGCTTTTGAGCCTGAATCAAGGTATCTATGACCGACTCAGAGAAACCCCGCTTGGATAAAATCAAGCGTTCAATCTCCAAGCAGTCAGCCGCAGAGAAACTAGATTTGGATGCTGGAACGGACTTTGAATCAGAAGGTCCTGACTCAGTGGCAGAGTCCATGGTGGAAGAGATGACATGTCCACCAGGTCTGCATACCAAGTCCTGCGTGGCCACGCAGGTGCTATCAAAATCACTGAAGCTCTCTCCTGTTTGATTCTTGCAATCAAACGAGGAAGGAGAGGAAATGGTGGAAACACATAAGCCAGGCTGAACGACCAGGGTACTGCTAGAGCATCTATCAGTACTGCCTGAGGATCCCTTGACCTGGACCTGAACAAGGAAGTTTGGCGTGCTGACGAGACGCCATCAGATCCAATTCTGGTGTGCCCCATTGCTGAATCAATTGTGCAAACACCTCCGGATGGAGTTCCCACTCCCCCGGGTGAAAAGTCTGACGACTTAGAAAATCCACTTCCCAGTTCTCCACTCCTGGGATATAGATTGCTGATAGATGGCAAGAGTGAGTCTCTGCCCATCGAATTATTTTGGTAACCTCTATCATCGCTAGAGAACTCTTTGTTCCCCCCTGATGATTGATATATGCTACAGTCGTGATATTGTCCGACTGGAATCTTATGAATCTGAAGCCTGAAGCGCGTTGAATATCGCTCTCAGTTCTAGAATATTTATCGGGAGGAGAGCCTCCTCCTGAGTCCACAAACCCTGTGCTTTCAGGGAATTCCAGACTGCACCCCAGCCCAATAGTCTGGCGTCCGTCGTCACTATGACCCATGCTGGCCTGCGGAAACACATTCCCTGGGACAGATGATCCTGTGACAACCACCAAAGAAGAGAGTCTCTGGTCTCTTGATCCAGATTTATCTGAGGAGATAAATCTGCATAATCCCCATTCCACTGTTTGAGCATGCATAGTTGCAGTGGTCTGAGATGCAAGCGAGCAAACGGAACTATGTTCATTGCAGCTACCATTAGTCCAATTACCTCCATACACTGAGCCACTGATGGCCGAGGAATGGAATGAAGAGCTCGGCAGGTGGTTAAAATCTTTGATTTCCTGACCTCCGTCAGAAAAATTTTCATGTCCACGAATCTATCAGAGTTCCCAGGAATGGAACTCTTGTGAGAGGGATAAGTGAACTCTTTTTTACGTTCACCTTCCACCCGTGAGATCATAGAAAAGCCAACACGATGTCTGTGTGAGACTTGGCTAGTTGGTAAGTCGACGCCTGAATTAAGATATCGTCCAGATAAGGCGCCACTGCTATGCCCCGCGGCCTTAGAACCGCCAGAAGGGACCCTAGCACCTTTGTGAAAATTCTGGAAGCTGTGGCCAACCCGAAGGGAAGAGCCACAAACTGGTAATGCTAGTCCAGAAAGGCGAACCTGAGGAACTGGTGATAATCTTTGTGGATAGGGATGTGTAGATACGCTTCCTTTAAGTCCACGGTGGTCATATATTGACCCTCCTAGATCATTGGTAAAATAGACCGAATGGTCTCCATATTGAAGGATGGGACTCTGAGGAATTTGTTTAGGATCTTGAGATCTAAAATTGGTCTGAAGGTTCCCTCTTTTTTGGGAACCACAAACAGATTGGAGTAGAACCCCTGCCCCTGTTCTGTTTTCGGAACTGGACAGATCACTCCCATGGTATATAGGTCTTCTACACAGCGTAAGAACGCCTCTCTTTTTGTCTGGTTTACAGACAATTGAGAAAGATGGAATCTCCCCCTTGGAGGAGAATCTTTGAAATCTAGAAGATACCCCTGGGTTACGATTTCTAAAGCCCAGGAGTCCTGAACGTCTCTTGCCCAAGCCTGAACAAAGAGAGAAAGTCTGCCCCCTACTAGATCCGGTCCCGGATCGGGGGCTACCCCTTCATGCTGTCTTGGTGGCAGCAGCGGGCTTCATGGCCTGTTTACCCTTGTTCCAAGTCTGGTTAGGTCTCCAGACTGACTTGTATTGAGCAAAATTCCCCTCTTGCTTTGCAGCAGGGGAAGAGGTAGAGGGACCACTTTTGAAGTTTCGAAAGGAACAAAAATTATTTTGTTTGGTCCTCATTTATTTGTCTTATCCTGAGGAAGGGCATGGCCTTTCCTTCCAGTGATGTCTGAAATTATCACTTTCAGTTCAGGCCCGAATAGGGTCTTACCATTGAAAGGGATAGCTAAAAGCTTAGATTTTGATGACACATCAGCAGACCAGGACTTAAGCCATAACGCTCTACACGCTAAAATGGCAAAACCTGAATTCTTTGCCGCTAATTTAGCCAGTTGAAAAGCGGCATCTGTAACGAAAGAATTAGCTAGCTTGAGAGCCCTAATTCTATCCAGAATATCATCTAATGGGGTCTCAACCTGAAGAGCCTCCTCCAGAGCCTCGAACCAACAAGCAGCTGCAGTAGTTACAGGAACAATGCACGCTATAGGTTGGAGAAGAAAACCCTGATGAACAAATATTTTCTTTAGGAGACCCTATAATTTTTTATCCATAGGATCTTTGAAAGCATAACTGTCCTCAATAGGTATAGTTGTACGCTTAGCCAGGGTAGAAATAGCTCCCTCCACCTTAGGGACCGTCTGCCACGAGTCCCGCATGGTATCTGATATGGGAAACATTTTCTTAAAAGTAGGAGGGGGAGCGAATGGGAATACTTTGTCTATCTCACTCCTTAGCAACAATGTCCGAAATCCTCTTAGGGACCGGAAAAACATCAGTGTAGGCAGGAACCTCTAGAAATCTGTCCATTTTACACAATTTCTCTGGAACTACAATAGGGTCACAATCATCCAGAGTCGCTAAAACCTCCCTGAGCAATAAGCGGAGGTGTTCTAGTTTAAATTTAAAAGCCGTCATATCTGAGTCTGTCTGAGGGAACATTTTTCCTGAATCAGAAATTTCTCCCTCAGACAGCAAATCCCTCACCCCCAACTCAGAACATTGTGAGGGTACATCGGATATGGCTAATAAAGCGTCAGAGGGCTCAGCATTTGTTCTCACACCAGACCTACTGTGCTTCGCCTGCAACCCAGGCAGCTTAGATAAAACCTCTGTGAGGGTAGTATTCATAACTGCGGCCATATCTTGCAGGGTGAAAGAATTAGACGCACTAGAAGTACTTGGCGTCGCTTGTGCGGGCGTTAATGGTTGTGACACTTGGGGAGTTTAGATGGCATAACCTGATTCCCTTCTGACTGAGAATCATCCTGCGACATACTTTTAGTAGCTAAAATATGTTCTTTGCCATTTATAGACCTTTCAGTGCATGAGGGACACATTCTAAGTGGGGGTTCCACAATGGCTTCTAAACATATTGAACAATGACTTTCCTCAATGTCAGACATGTTGAACAGGCTAGTAATGACTACAAACAAGCATGAAAACACTTTATTTAGTGAAAAAAATAAATCTTAAAAAACGGTACTGCGCCTTTAAGAGAAAAAAAGCATACACGTTCTACAAAACTGCTTTAAAATGCACCAAATTTTTCAAATTTTTTATAGCAGACACAATATATGCTGTTAAGTTTGCCCCACAAGGAAATTTAACATTTAACCCCCAGCACCTTGCCACAGCCCTGCTGTGGCGTCTACCTGCCCTCAGGGATGGTAAATATGGGGTTAAAGCTTTGATTTGGCCCAAAACATCCACAAGAGCCCTCAGGAGTTGGAGCTTGCTGAGTGAAAACAGCTGCGCACCTGAGGCGTGAAAATAGGCCCCGCCCATCTCACTCGATGTCTCTACAGCCTCAAAGAACCGCACCAGAGCAGTTTAAAATTACACATGTGGGTTCTGAGACCCAAAAATAAGCCAAGTGTACCCTCAATAAAGTTTGCCCAAAAAACGTTATTGCCCACAAAACGTTAACAGCACTCCCAGTTCATAAAAACGTTTGCCCACAAACATTCAAAACTCAGTGTCAACCATTTTTTAAATTAGCCCCTTATGCAAGCTTAGTAATGCCTTTCTATAGCTCTTAGGATTACTGCTTACCCTTACCCTCATGGGGATACTGTCAGCCTTTCTGAAATACACAGTCTCTCCAGAAAAAATGACTGAACATACCTCACTGCTATAAAGCATGAAAACGTTCCTCACACTGAAGTTTCTTGTACCCCTCAGCCTCTGTGGGAACAGCACTGGATCTTAGTTACAAATGCTAAGATCATCATCCTCCAGGCAGAAGTCTTCATCCATCTGCTGCCTGAGAGTAAATAGTACACACCGGTACCATTTAAAACAAAAAACTCTTGCTTGAAGAAATTAAAAACTAATATTTTATCACCTCTTTCACTTTACCCTTCCGAGTACTTAGAGTAGGCAAAGAGAATGACTGGAGGGTGGAGCTAAGGGAGGAGCTATATAGACAGCTCTGCTGTGGTGCTCTTTGCCACTTCCTGTTAGCAGGAGGATAATATCCCACAAGTAAAGGATGAATCCGTGGACTCGTCGTACCTTATAGAAGAAAACAGCATTTTACACCAGGAGCGAGTATTATGAGTATCTTGTAATGCCCTTTGGCCTATGTAATGCTCCTGCTGTTTTTCAGGAATTTATTAATGATGTCCTACGAGATATGTTGCAACAGTGTGTTGTGGTGTACTTAGACGACATCCTCATCCACTCATCCACACTTGAGGCTCATCGTTCTGATGGTACACGGGTTCTTCAGAGACTAGGTGAAAATGGCCTGTTTTGTTAACTCGAGAAATGTGAGTTCTATCAGACTCAAGTAACCTTCCTAGGTTATGTTATCTCCGTTGCAGGTTTCTCCATGGATCCTGACAAGTTATCTGCAGTTCTGCAGTGGCCTCGCCCAGTTGGTCTTCGGTCTATTCAACGTTTTTTGGGGTTCGCCAATTACTATAGAAAGTTTATTAAAAACTTTTCTTCCTTGGTCAAACCTATCACAGACATGACCCGTAAAGAGAATGATCCACTCCACTGGTCACCTACTGCCATTAAGGCCTTTGATAGTCTTAAGACTGCCTTTGCTGCCGCTCCAGTTCTGGCTCATCCTAACCCTGTCCTGCCTTTCGTTCTTGAGGTCGATGCGTCTGAGACTGGAGTAGGTGCCCTCTTGTATCAACGGCCTACGCCTGACGGTTCCTTGCATCCATGTGGTTTCTTCTCTAAGAAATTGTCTCCAGTGGAGTGCAATTATGAAATTGGCGACAGGGTATTACTGGCCATAATTTTGGCACTCAAGGAATGGAGGCATCTTCTCGAGGGTACTAGCGTGCCAGTGCTCATTCTTACTGACCACAAGAATTTAACTTATCTTTCTGAAGCAAAATGTTTGTCTCCCCGACAGGCCAGATGGGCGCTATTTTTGTCTCGGTTTAATTATGTGGTCTCCTACCTGCCTGGTAGTAAGAATGTTAGGGCTGATGCCCTCTCTCGACAATTTTCGCCTCTGTCCAAGGAGGAGTCTGTACCTACTCCTGTTATACCTCCTGACCATATTTTGGCTACCATACGTACTAATTTGACTTCTCCCTTGGGGGAGGAGATCCTGGCTGCACAAACAAATGCACCTCCTGAGAAACCTAGTGGTAAGTGTTTTGTTCCTGAGAATCTTCTAACTAAACTTTTGCACACTTACCACTATCCTAAAGCCGCAGGTCACCCAGGCAAGAACCAAATGATTTGGTCTGTCACTCGACAATTCTGGTGGCCAGGTCTTCGTTCTGATGTTGCTGCGTATGTTGCCTCTTGCTCAGTTTGTGCACAGAATAAGACTCCTCAACGTCTTTCTGTGGGTCTTCTTCAACCTATTGCTAATGGTGAGCGTCCTTGGACACATCTTTTCATGGACTTCATTGTCGAGCTTCCTGTTTCTAATGGCAATACTGTTATCCTTATGGTGGTTGACCGTTTTTCTAAAATGTCACATTGCATTCCCTTGATGAAGCTGCCTACCGCTCAGGAGCTTGCTTAAATTTTTGCCCGGGAGGTCTTCCGTTTACATGGGTTACCCAAGGAGATAGTGTTGGACCGGGGTAGCCAGTTTGTCTCCAGATTTTGGCGTTCCTTTTGTGCTCAAATGGGGATCCAGCTTTCCTTCTCCTCTGCATATCACCCTCAATCCAATGGGGCTGTGAAACGGTCTAATCAAGCTCTGGAACAGTTCCTCCGTTGCTATGTCTCAGATCACCACAATAATTGGTCTGAACTGTTACCTTGGGCAGAGTTTGCTCGTAATAGTGCTATTAATGCTTCCTCCAAGTTATCCCTGTTCAAGGCGAATTATGGGTTTCAACTATCCTTGTTGCCCGATTCATTCATGTCTCAGGGTATTCCGGATTTGGAGGAGCATCTCCGGCAACTCCTTTCCACATGGGTGCAGATTCAGGATTGCCTTCATCGTTCTATGCAGCGCCAAAAGTTCCAGGCTGATCGTAGGCGTCTGCCCGCACCAAGTTCCTACCAGGTTGGTGAGAGAGTTTGACTGTCCTCCCGCAACTTGAACCTTCGTGTGCCTTCCAATAAATTGGTTCCCCGTTATGTTGGTCCTTTTCGAATACTCCGACGGGTTAATCCTGTGGCCTACGCTCTTGACCATCCTCCTGCTATGCGCATCTCCAATGTTTTTCATGTCTCCCTCTTGAAACCATTGGTTTGTAATCGGTTTACCACTGTGTTGCCTCATCCCCATCCTATTTTTGTTGACAACCATGAGGAGTATGAGGTCCGCAGCATTATTGACTCTTGTATGTCCAGGGGCCGTGTACAGTATTTGGTTCACTGGAGGGGCTACGGTCCAGAGGAGCGTTCTTGGGTTCCCTCCTCTGATGTTCATGCTCCTGCCCTCCTCCGTGCCTTCCATGCCCGTTTCCCTTTTGTCCTCCCGCAGGGGAGGGGTCATTGAGGGGAGGGTACTGTCAGGGTTTTTTCCCTGTTGTGTTTGCCATGTGCTGCTGGCAGCCATTTTACTCACCTCTCTTCCTGACTATGGTGCATTGTGGGGGATGCTGCTCATTTCCTGCACTTCTTTTTATGGCCAGACTGGTGTGTATCATCCATGTGAGACAGGATGCAGTCTCAGAATTGTGATGTCATCACTTATTATTTAAAGGGCCTCTGTTCAGTATGCTTTGCCTTTGCGTTGTCTCAGATCTGTTTGTGAGAGTTCCTGAGTATTACCTGGCTGTCTGACGTCCTTCCTGGTTCCTGATCCCTGGCTTGTTCCTGACTCTGCTCTTTTCCTTGTTCCTGATTCCGGCTCGTCTGACTATTCGCTTTGGCTCCTAACTCGGCTCGTCTTACTACCAGCTCTGGTTTTGACTCCTGGCTTGTTATTTTACTTGTGGACTTTTTATTATTTTTTGCTATTAATAAAAGTATGATTATTTTTTGCACTTTTTGTCTCCAAATCCAAAGCTATGACTCTGCAACATTCTACACAGTGATTATTTGCTACGGATGTATATCGTGATGGTACTATCGTCAAAGCTGTGTTGTTATACAACAAAATCTGATAAAGAGCATAATCACATTAAAACACAATACCTTGCCCAGACAGCCTGGCGCCACAATCCGGTCACCATAGCCAGAAATACCCACATAACATAATCTCACTGTTTTGGGGGTGATCCTATGGGAGTGGTGGCAATCCCAGGGTACCATTGAATAGCTCGGGGGCCCTTCTTGATACCGTCCAAAAGCGCTCTGATCCATGGTCAGGGGCCCGACCGACAGTGATGTAAAGGACTTGGGTGCAGTCTATAATGTAACCGGGCAGGAGTTTCCTAGCCGGGGTTACTAAACCTCCCGGTCAGATGACACGTGAACAATCGGGGTTCTTAAGTGAGCTCCCTCTCAGTACCCAGCCCAAACGCCACCAAGGGTCCAACATATCCCTAAAACAGCGCTCTGATAAAGCAATATGCTTCCACAACGTCAGCGTTCAAAGTTAGTGGGCATTCCTGCAGGTCTCAGACGCTGCAGTTCCATAGAATCGTGGCTGAAACCCGGCCAGGTGCAAGGATAGGAGGGAAAGGTAACTTGAATAATATGGGCAAGGAAGGGACAAATAAGGGTAATGATTAGCTCTTTTGAGGCTTGTGCTGTAGCTTGAAATTGCTGCCAGCGTGTGTGTGTGGGGGAGGGGGGGGGTTAAAGCAACCAAAAGGAGTCTGATGCAAGTCTCTGCAGTCATATTCCTGTGACATATATAAGTTATCTTTTGCACTAAGGTGATAAGAAAAAAATATATATTTTTCAAGGGATGACAACGAGACAAGGCCCATTTACTAAAAAAAAAATAGAGTTTTTAAATAGTTTTAAAACATTTTGTATGTTGATCTTTTGCAGAGCTAAATATGTGCTGATATATATTATGCATATATAGAGCATTTTTTATTGCAGTATTGCTTGTATATAACACATAGTTAGAATTCTCTTCCCCTCTCTGCTTGTGGTACAGGGATCACAACTCCCATAGATACTGCAGCAGTAAAACAGACAGGGCTGAAATCTGTCCCCTCAGGGAACTGGCAGAAAGGCCCTTCTCCAGTCCATCCTGGAGAAACGATAGGATCCTGGCAACCTTAACTTTATGCCAGGAAAATCCACGCTCTTCACACCAGAATAAGTAGGCTCTCCACACCTTATGATAGATGCGACGAGTAACCGGTTTACAAGCTGGAATGAGAGTATCAATAACTCTCTCAGAAAAACCTCTCTTGGCTAAGACTAAGCGTTAAATTTCCACGCAGTCAGCCTCAGAGAATCTAGATTTTGATGAACAAAAGGACCTTGTTCCAGCAGATCCCTGCGACAAGGTAATTTCCATGAAGGAGATGATGACATCCCCACCAGATCTGCGAACCACATCCTTCGCGGCTATGATGGGGCAATCAGTATTACTGGTGCCCACTCCTGCTTGATGCGGGCCACTACACGAGGAAGGAGTGGTAACGGCGGGGAAAGGTATATTAGACTGAAACTCCAAGGCACTGCTAATGCATCTATTAGCTCGGTCTGAGGATCCCTGGACCTCGACCCATATCTGGGTAGCTTGGTATTGAGACGGAATGCCATGAGATCTATCTCCAGGGTCCCCCACCTGTTGCATATTTTAGCAAACACTTTGGCATAGAGAGACCATTCATATGGATGAAAGTATTGTCTGGTGAGAAAATCCGCTTCCCAGTTGTCCACATCCAGAATGTGGTTTGCTGACAGTGAACAGATGTGGGCCTCCGCCCACTCCAGAATCCAAGATACTTACCTCAATGCTAGGGAGCTTCTTGTTCCACCCTGATGGTTGATGTAAGCCACCGAGGTTATATTGTCTGATTGGAATCTGATAAACTGGGACGAACCCAGAAGGGGCCAAGCCTTCAGAGCATTGAAGATGCCCCAATGTTACAGAATGTTGATCAGGAGGGAGCATTCCTTCTGAGTCCACAGGCCCTATGCCTTCTTGACACACCAAACAGCCCCCCATCCTGAAAGTCTTGTGTCCATAGTCACAATCTCCCAGGATGGTCTTAAGAAGGATGTCCCTCGGGACAGATAATCTGGACAGAGCCACCAAGAGAGCGATTCTCTCGACCTGTTGTCCAGAGAAATCTGTTGAGACAGATCCGAATGATCACTGTTCCACTGCCGCAGCATGCACAGTTGAAACAGTCTGAGACAAAACCTGGCAAAGGGAATGATGTCCATTCTGGACACCATGAGATCAATCACCTCCATACACTGAGCCACAGAGGGCCTTAAGGAGGTCCGGAGGGCAAGACTTGCTGCAGCTAGCTTGCAACGTCTTTGCTCTGTTAGAAGTATCCTCATGGATATGGACTCTATTATAGTACCCAGGAATTCCACCCTGGTACTTGGGATAAAATAACTCTTTTCTAGGATTATCTTCCATCCATGAGATTGAAGAATAGAGAGAAGATAGTCCGAATGGTCCTCGACCAGACGAAAAGATGGTGCTTGTACCAGAATATCGTCCCAGTAGGGAGCAACTGCTATACCCCAGGTTCTGGCGACGGCTAGAAAAGCCCCTAGAACCTTTGTAAAAATTATTGGAGCAGTAACTAGACCAAACAGAAGTGCAATGAACTGGAAGGGCTGGTCCAGGAATGCAAACTTTAGGAACTGGAAGTGGTCCTTGTGGATTTGAACGTGAAGGTAAGCATCCGTCAGATCTATAGTGGTCATGAACTGTCCTTACTGAAGGGAAGAATGGACCTTATCGTCTCCATCTTGAACAAGGGGACATTTAGAAATTTGTTTAAGCACTTTAGGTCCAGAATCGAGCAGAAAGTTCCCTCCTTCTTTGGGACCACAAAAAGGTTTGAATAGTATCCCAAACCTTTCTGCGATAGGCACTGGGACAATGACTCCTAAGGAGGACAGATCCCTCACGCACCCAAGAAAGGCTTCCTTCTTTTCTGGTCTGGAAGACAGGGTTGAGAGGAGAAATCTGCCCTTGGGTGGATGAGACTTGAAACCTATCTTGTATCCCTGAGCTTTGACCTCCAGGACCCATGGATCCTGCACGTCCCTGAACCAAGCATCTGAAAAGAGCGACAGTCTGCCCCTACACGATTCAGAGCCGGATCGAGGGCCGCCCCTTCATGCCGATTTAGTCTCTGTGGGCATCTTGCTCTGCTTAGACTTATTCCAGGACTGAGCCAGCTTCCAAATACTCTTGCTTTGCTCGGGCTTAGCAGAGGACTGCTGTCGTTGGGATTTATCAAATCAAAAGGAACGAAAATTTGAAACTTGTCCCTTAGACTTGCTCTTTTTATCTAGCGGTAGGAAGGCGCCCTTGCCCCCTGTAACCGTAGAGATAATAGAGTCCAGGCCTGGACCAAAAAAAATCTTTCCCTTAAAGGGGAGGGAAAGAAGTCATATCCGCAGACTAGAACTACAGCCAGAGCACCAGATGGGCCTGAACCGAAAATCCTGAAGCCTTAGAATTTAGGCAAATAATCTGCATGTTTGCATCACAGACAAAATAATTTGCAATTCTCAAGGCCTTAATTCTTTCTTGGATAATGTCGAGGGGACCCTCCATCTCGATTAATTCCGATAAGGAGTCTCACCAGTAGGTAGCTGCTCCAGCAACCGCGGCATCAGCCGCTGCCGGTTGAAACAAATATCCTGCATGTTGAAACATATTTCTGAGAAGAGTTTCCATCTTTTTATCCATCAGCTCTCCGAACAACGAGCTATCCTCCAGCGGGATGGTAGTACATTTGGCAAGTGTGGAGATAGCTCCATCCACCTAAGGGATGGAACCCCACAACTCCAATTTAGAGTCTGGGACCGGAAATCATTTTTTAAAGGAAGACTAAGGGGAAAATAAAGATCCAATTCTGTCCCATTCATCCTTAATAATGTTCGCCATCTTTACAGGCACAGGAAAAGTTAAAAGGTACTACCCTGTCCTCGTAAACTCTGTCTAATTTAGGAATCAAAGGTTCATCAGGAAGCTTGGCCTCTGGAACCTTTAATGTAGACAGGACTTCCTTTAGAAGAAAACATAAGTGTTCAATCTTAAATCTAAAGGCTGGTTCCTCCTCAGCAGGAGGCTTAGAGGCAGCAGACTCCGTACCAGAAAGTTCATCCTCTGAAGCCTTAAAGTGCAACTCATCCTTGGATAACTGAGACAGAGCAGTTAAATCCAATAAATGACAAAACTGACTCGACTGAGCCAACAGTCCAACAAGAGACACCGTTGCCCAACAGATGGTCCCCAACCACTCACCACTCACAAATGAAGGGGAAACCAGCCAAAATCCCCAAGGGAACCAGGCAAGGAGAACCGAGGAAACCGAAAGGTCCCTTATACAAAAAAGAACACCTCCAAGAGTGGGTCCAGCTCACAGAGACCCAAATGGACCCAAACAGGGAAGAAGGGATAATACCGGGCATAGAGACAGTAAAGACGTCTCCCCAACATCCTTCAAGCTTGGAACGCTACTAAAGAGGCAAAGTCCTCCCAGTGCCTGCCCACAGAACACCAAAGTATTCGACCGTGAAAGCGTGTCAAAGCCCCAGGCGAAAAACCCCAAGTTTGAGAACACAGAGTCCATAACAGGACGACTCAGAGGGAGCTTGCAATGAAGAAGAAGCAGTCCTCACGAAAAAGACCGCAAAAAACAGCCCCTTGACAGAGGGCATGCTCCAGGCAACCTAAGCCGCCGGACCTACTCACAGGTCCCTAAAAAGGGGAACACAAAGCCTCCAACAAGGCCCCCTGAGGAGAGTATACCTCAGAACCCGAAGGAAGAGTAAACCCTCTCCTATCAAAGGAACAAGGAGAAAGGAAAAACCATTTCTTAGTAGACTGAGCTATCAGGATAGACTCAACGTCCAGAGGAGACTGCGATCCTTAGACCGCTCAGACATCCTGACCTGCAGACCCACACCCAGCTGAACCCACCCAGCCACAGGGATCCAATACAGGGTAATAAAGAATCCCGAAACTGGTCCAGGAACGAGAGCAAAGATGGTACAGCCATCCCCCCCAGAGTACAAGTACAACCCGACTCTGAAAATAGACAAGGCCTTAGACCTCAGGATCTATCAAACAAGGCCCCACAGTCTGACTCTGAGCCAACAAGACACCAGGTGGAACCAATTCCACCCTCCACTTCCCGATCAGGAGAATCCCCAGAAGGACTCCATAGGAAGGAGAATATCCCCTAAAGAAAAAGGGAAGAGGCTGAAAGGGCAACAACTGTCCTCAAGGCCCGAAGCCACCGGCTTATTGGGAAGAAAAAATCCCAAAGCAAATGTCCTAGAAAAGGACCCCACTACAAGTAGCTCACCAAACACAGTCATAGCCACCCATTCATCTGAGACAGGCAAAAGGAGCGAATCCCTCAGAAAGCGGAAGCCTCAGGGAGAAAAAAACAGGTCCGGGCACCCAATAGTTCAGGCAACCATACCCTGGAACTAAACACCCCAACTGGTCAAAAACAGAATCCGGATAGCAAGGAGAACTTAAAAGCCCCAACCAAAGGAAGGAACCACCCCTAGCCAAAGTCCAATGCTTCAAGGAGCAATGCTAGAAGTCGCATAAAGTGACTTTTCAAAGCCTCAGGACAACAGAAGGGATACCTCGAGGTCCACAAAACCCTACTAGCAGGGCTGGTCTCCCCATCACCTCCACACAGGCAGAGGACACAGGGAAGAGAAAGGCGCTAAGCCTTCCCAGCTCCGGGGAACCCTGAGCTAAACAAGTCCCCACAGGGATCAAACATCATCCGGAAAGCTTATCCCTAAAAGGAGATCCAACTCACCAGGAGACAATGGCGGAAAACCCAAAGGTTTCTTAACTCAGACAGATCACACACACCCAAGAGCAAGAGCTGCATCTAGATACACTAGAAACTGCTTACACGTACACCTTTAAGGTGCCAAAAGCTGCAACAGGTTTCAATTGCAAAACCTTCCGCATGCTGGACAGCTATCCATACAAGCTGTTGGATCAAGCCCCAACAGGACCATCCAGAGGCCTAAAACTGAAGGCCAAACCACTCAAACTACGGTCACGAGGCGCTAATCCCACTAACCTCCCCCACCTGGAGGAGGAAACTCTAGGTTCTGATGAAATCAGATGTCAGAGTTGCACAGCGGAACACTCCCCTGCCCGGTCATCTATGACTAAAGGCTAGAAGGACTGAAACAATCCTTCCCGCCTTACGAACCTACATGTCCTCTCGAATGCTTAGTTGAACAGGAAAAATAATGATAACCTGAGCACTCAGCGCTACTACCGAACCAATCCAGCAGAAACAGCGCCATGTGTCTGAACAGCCACAAAACCGAACAAACCCGGCAGGACCAGCCTGTACTCAGGGTCCTAACCGGGAAGCTGCATAAATTCTCCCTCATAGGGGAAAAAGAAAACAGACATTATTAAACATAGGACTAACATGTGCAAACGACTTCCGAAGAAGTAAGAAAGAGTATCAATCCCAGATGGTTCCCGAAGGAAACAAAAAACAAATAAAAGACATCCCATCGGAAACAAAATAAAATATAAGGCAACCCGAAGGTTAACACCCAAAAGACACAGGCCTACCCGCAGGACCAGCTATATGGAGCCCTATCTTTTAAAAACTGGGAAAGATCTCAAACAATGACAAACAGGAGATAACCCCATCCCCACATGTCTAATGAGGTGCACCATTCGAATTATCAGACTGAAATTCCCTGTATCGGTTAACGATAGGGTCATTCAATAACTGAAAAATATGTCTGAGCAATACGCGAAGGCGCACAATCCTGTAAAGAAAGGCACAACACTCAGGAACAGTTACACCCTCAGGGAATTGTAGAGGCCCTCCCCAAGGCGGAAGGCCCGGGACAATAGGGCACAAGCACATTCTCAAATAAACATCTGGACTCTGCAATCGCCAACATTATATGGAAGCAAAGATGTGCTGCAACATCAGGGGGGGGGGGAACACGCCACACCGCATGTAGGAACCATAAACTCGCCTCTTGGAGGACGGGACACCCAGAGGCGGATGGCTCAGCTGACCCTGGCATACACAACAAAACTGATTGACATGTGTCAACGAGGCCAATCTGGATTCGTCACCGGACACAGAATCTGAAATCAAAATAGTCTCTGTATCAGAATCCTCCGTAACTGAATCTGAAATTAGCACAGTCCATGCATCAGAATCCTCCATAACTGGATGGAGGATATATAAATATGGACTAAAGTAGTAAAACCAAAAACCGCACCTTACACCCCCAATGGCTGGGGCACTCACCACCTCCTATGACCAGACCCCTGCGGACTAGAATATCTCCTTCACCACATGGTCGGGAATGTGGAAATGGGAAATGGAATGTAACCATGCCCGAACACAAGGTGAACCATATAGTCCAAAAGAGCACGCCCAAATAAAAGATAGGCCTAAAAGTTCCAAACCACAAGCCCATAAGCATCACACATACGCAGGTTGAATCACATAACAAACATGATTATAAACCCGCCTGTTCAATAACCCCCCTCAGGAGACATTAACCCTCGATTCCAAGATACTAACAGAGACTCACTGAGACCCTTGTGTCATATAGTTAGACCCGCAAGGTGTTGTAACCTCTCGGGAAAACATTCACATTACAGTACATTGATGATAAAGTAAAATGAAATGATCTTACCGGAATCTACGCCGTGGAACAGGAACACGGCCTTACGGCCTTTCAAGTGTGACGGATAGTAGCATCGCCTCCGACATGGACTTGAGAGAAGCAGGCAGCGGAGCAAAGTTTGACAACGCCGATTGCATGAGGAGCTGTTAATATGAGTCATGATGGTTTCACAGAAAGACTCTTCCTGCATCTCCGGACACTAACTTAAAACTCCTGTCCCACACCGAAGAGTACTACCCTCCATAAGAGACAAAAACAAAAATGAAAAATTCTGACACTTCTCTGCCCACCACCTGGGACGAAAGGTAAAGAATGACCGGGGGATGATCGGAGTAGGAGGAGTATTTATGCCTTTGGCTGGGGTGTCTTTGCCTCCTCCTGGTGGTAAGGTTCTTATTTCCCAAAAGTAATGAATGCAGCTCTGGACTCTTTCCATTTAAGAAGAAAATGGCATAGCTAGATTAGATAATTATAGGTCAAACAATTGTTATGAACCATTATGAGAATTTACAGATGAAACAGCAGATAGTGCTAGTCTATCTACATCATCCAATGTCCAAACAATATTAACCATAATAAGAGACACAGGCATGGTCCCAACAGAAAATAGCAGGTTATCTAACCTTTAACAACCCAAATTCCTCAAAAGAAAGGGAAAAGAGGGACAAGATGTACTTTTATTTTTTTCTCTGCAAAATATTTTCTTTAAGACAATTTATGAGTGAATCTATTCAAATCTACACAAAGATGAAATAATTTGTGTGAATTGTTGGGACTAAACAATAAAGCTTTCCCCAAAACTCTAATTTCATCATCTGTTAGTTTATGGGTTGATAAATTATAAATTCCTCTTTAATTTTTTTAGTCTTTCTTTTCTGGTATTTGCAACCACCAAAAAAAAAAAAGACTACAAAAATTAGAAAAAGGAATCTCCCACTATTGTAGATAGTCAATTACTGGTGTTTTTTTCCACCAATTTCCTTTATTGAGATTATGTACCTGTTTATCCCCAATGGGTTTAGACTCAGGTATGCCTAATGTACTTAAAACGTTTTAAGTAAGTATCTTAAGTGCTCAATTTTAAATCCCTTTCAGATTCAGAGAATGAAAGTTCTCCTTCAGATCTAAACAAGAATTCATTAACATCAGCAGGTTGTATATGGCTGACAGCTGCAGCTCCAGCAAGACTGCTGGTTCTAGACCCAGAGGAACAGTGCTTAACCTTCCTCTTCATTTTCCCTGCAACTGGCATAGAACTCAGGGCAGCAGAAACCACATATTTTAACTGGGCTGCAAAATCATGAGAGAAAGTTCCAACCCGGAATGTGTTCGAGCAACGGGGTCGCAGAGGATTGTATGTGCAGTAATAGGGGTCACCGTTTGCGGCTGTAGGACTGCAATATCTGAGCATACTGAGGTCTGTGAGTCCGCAGAACGTCGAGGAGTAGAATGAGATGGCGGGGACACCATGGACGGCTGAACACCAGTGCCCCCTGAATGAGACTGCAGAACAGATAAAAGGCACAAGCTTCATAATTTAGCAAGAGGACACATAGTATGTAACCTGCATAGCATGCATTTATTAGATTCAAACAGAGTTCAAGCATAGAATCATACATAATGACTATATAGTGGGGACAGGATTTGACACTGATGGTGCACAATAATAGAGTAAAATTTCTGTTAGCCCCACAGCTATTTTCCCAAGTTTCCTGCCCCAAAGACTACTGTAACTAAATGCTCCGTCTGAGGTGCCTCACCACCTCTTTATCAGGCCTGGACTCTTACACTGCCGCTCCGAAGCTGTTGTGCATTCACTGCAAGAAGTGGATGGCGCCAAAACTGAATGCGGTGGGAGTCGACGACCTGCCCACCAATGCAGGCCCTATACGTAGGAAGAGCAAGTGTACAGCAAGTGTACAGTGTCCAGAGTGCGAGCGTAGGCTTCTGGGGGCATGAAGCCAACATAGCGCCTTTTACCAAGTCGCCCCATATCAGCTGGCAGCAGCGTGCACCAGGTCCGAATGGCAAGTCCTGTTGGAGGACCCGGTGCCGCTTCTGAGCTTGTTACTTTAATGTGTATAAAAAATGTGTCCCACTGTAAAGAAGTTCACATAATAAAGGCGCCAGTTCAGGCTTCCATCCAAAGGTTAAAATCACACCAAGGATCAGCTTTTCTCCAAATGTAAATCCAGGATACTGCAAAAGAATAAAAATAGGTGCTCCAATGGTATAGTATTTCACTACTCCACATTCCACCAACAACAGCTTCTCATACACAATGAAGAATACTCACAATTTGAACTGAACTAAAACAAGTGCAATATAGGGTGAATCAGAGCCCCCAGCCCCATCCGGTAAGAAAAGCTTTCTCAGGAATAGAGAAAGACTCCACAAGTATCAAATGGGTATATTAAATCATCAAACCATTATGATTCAGTGTAAAAATAAAACAACCTAGGCACAGGGGATTAGTTAATTAAAACTTTAAAAACATTAATAAAATACTTCATACTCTTCTCTGTCTGAAGAAGTAGTACCATATAGTACCATGATTCAGCTTGCCTATTTTGCACTTACTTTAGTGCAGGTCAAATTGTGAGTATTCTTCCTCGTGTATGAGAAGCTGAGGTTGGTGGAGTAGTGAAATACTATACCATTGGAGCGCCTTCTCTTTTTATTCTTTTACTCTACTGTGCCCCCTCTGAAACAACCTCTATCTTGAGGTTTCATGTATGGCCCAGAATTGCCTTATATTTTGTACAATAATAAAGGCGTTTGATGTAACCCCTTACTGTCCCTGGGGTCTATGAGAAACCCCTTTATAGTTATTGGCAATCTGATTAAATAAATCTTGTCTCTATTAGGCAACGAGCCATTAGAGAGGATAATGTAATAAAAGTCAGGACTTAACTATCAATGCAACTAACTGTTTGCCTAAAAGGGAGGATAGCATGATTATACTGGAAGAGGCATAGGAACTTCCCTTCGACATCCAGCAGCTAGCACAAACCAAAACTCTACTAAGAGCATTACATGGCTTTCAACAACTCCCCTGCTCTCTCTTGCAGGAAACAATCCATTGAGAGCACCTTTCTCTGCCTACTTCCATGAAACGATGCAAAGAAATACTGGGAGGGTAGGGGAAGTGGGAAGGATATTTCAATGCTCAGTTTGGGGTGTCTTTGCCTCCTCCTGGTGGCCACGTGAAGTATTTCCCATAGGTTATGAAGGAATTTGTGGACTCTCACTGCCATTAGAAAGAAATGTTATTCTAAAAAATAGACCTTCACCTGGTTGTAAATATTAAGATTATAAAAACCAGCAAGAATGAGTTTATGCAGAAAACTATGATTTAAATCAAGTCTTATTGACTAGGGATTTAAATTGTGATTGTAATTGATTCAATTTAAATCAAATCCTCTATATCTATCTATCTTCATTAAAATTTTGTTAAAAATAAAATTAACAATTTCCTTTTCCCCCCACCTGTAAGCCACAATCTTCTCTTTGGTTTGCTAGAGAATGCTAATTATAGTCTATATTTATTTAAAACAACTATAACCTTTCTGATTACTGTACTATCTTTCTGAGGGTACTATGTATACAAAATCATTATAAATGATAGAAAACTACCTTTAGGTTACATGTATAGGCTGTATTATGATATGTAAATATTGCCTAATGATATATAGTTATTAACACTTAGTATATATATACATATACACAAACATACAAACATACAGTCCTTGACAAATTCTGTCGTCTAGGACAGTGGTTCCTAACCTGTGGTACTTGGCGGACCGGTTGGGGGTACGCGACAATATTGATGGTAATGGCGGAAGATGCGGAGGGAGGATCGGGGGGGGCACTCTCAATGGGTCATCAACTAATAACCATCGTGGAACTAAGTAGTGCTCAGCCGGAAAGTGACAAGTGAAGTCCTAGCTTGCCAAATAGGCAGATGGGAGCCCCTGCACCTGAAATATGTGGCCAGACAGCTTAGCCTCCTGCTCTACCCACCCCCGTGCTGTGCACAAAATTGTGACTGCGAGTGCGCAGTTAGAAGCGGCACTGCAGCAGCAGAAAAAGGGCGCTAAGCTAATATAAACTGCGCAACTCCTTTAAAATTTGTTAGCCTGGAAATCATGATTCAGGATATTTGTTCAAAAACGAAAGTGAAACCTGTTTGTTCCAAGCCAAAAGCACACAGTCTTATGAGCCCAAACCCTCACAAAGTGAAAGCAGTACATAAAAATCCCCCAAACTGTTCCTAATAATCTCCCTGAAGGAAATATTAACCCTTGATCCTATTGAGTTATTAAGGAGCCACACTGTGACCGTATATTAGAATCCCTGCTATAGACAGATACAGCCTCTCAAGTGTGACAGTCTTGCAGTGACGCTCTGACAGGGACCTGAGTGTGTAACAGCAAGCAGTGAAACTCGTCAACACTGATTGCTCAGGAGTTGTTAGTCGACAACTTTCTCTGCATCTCCAGACTCTAATTTTCATCAATACTCTCACTGAGAGGTTGACATGATTACTTAAATCTCCAGTCCTCTCTAGAAGGGAACATACCCATTACAGGACTATCCAAAATCTTCTGACACTTCTCTGCCATCCTCCTCTAGTAACAAAAGGCAAAGAATGACTAGGAGGATAGGGGAAGTGGGAGGGATATTTAAGCCTTTGGCTGGGGTGTCTTTGCCTCCTCCTGGTGGCCAGGTGTTGTATTTCCCAACAGTAAGGAATGAAGTCGTAGACTCTCCCTGCCTTATGGAAATAAATTTTATGTTTCCTGCCCCTTTAAATTTTGACTTGTTTACCCCTTTAAATTGAATCTTGCAGGGAATGCACAATGTACTGGAATGTAATTGTATTGAAAAGAAGCATTATTTTTACCTTTGTATATTATTATATGGTTACAGTCTCTGGGTATTGATTGGTTTCACTCCTTGCCCAGATTATAACTTTATCATTTTAATGTTACTGGTGGTGCAAATTTTATTTTTATTTTTCTAAAATAAAAAAACCAAACATTGTTGAAGTGCAAAACCTGACCTGATACCTATAACTTGGTAACAATATTAGAAAAGTCACAACCTTTTTTTTTTTTTAAAAAATGTGAAAAAGTATTTATTTGATAATGTTACATGCACCTGTACAATTTAAACACTGTACACATATATCCTGTCCTGAGAAATCATTTACATTCAAATATCTTTTACTTAGGTTAAAGATGCTTACTAATGAGCAATCTTATATTTGCTAATGACCAATCAATACAATAGATTTGCATAATCAACAAATGCATGATAAGAAGACAATGCACTAGCACTTAGTCTGAACTTCAAATGAGTAGATTTTTTAAAAATAAATTGCAAAGTTATGTCTATTTCCACTCCCCCTGTACCATGTGACAGCCAATCACAAATGCATATACGTATATGCTGTGAATTCTTGCACATGCTCAGTAGGAGCTGGTGACTCAAAAAGTGTAAATATAAAAAGACTGTGCACTTTTTGTTAATGGAAGTAAATTGGAAAGTTGTTTAAAATAACATGCTGTATCTGAATCATGAAGTTTAATATTGACTTGAGTGTCCCTTTAAAGGGACATGAAATCCAAACATTTTCTTTCATGATTCAGATAGAGAATATAATTTTTTTAAAAAACGTTTTCATCATACTTCTATTATAACATTTGCTTTGTTCACTTGTCATTCTTTGTTGAAGAGATATCTAGATAGGTAGCGCGCACGTTAGGAGCACAACATAAGAGGAAATAGTGCTGCCATCTACTGCACTTGCTAATGTAGAACATTTTTGCAAAACTGCTGCCATATAATGTTGCAGACACATACACACTCTTGAACGTGCCTTCTTGCTTTTCAACAAAGGATAGCAAAAAAACAAAGAACATTTTAGAACAGAAGTACTTTGGAAAGTTGTTTATTTCGTGATTCAGATGGATCATACAATTTTAAACATTTTGAGTTTTATGTTCCCTTTAAAGTGGTGTAAAAAGGGCAAAAAGAAAATGATGTGTTAGATCATATTATTATTGTATGCTTGTTTCATTGTAACAATGTGATTCAACTCCCGCAATGCACTACTGTGAGCCAACGACAAGAGAAACGTGTAACCCCCAAGGCAGAACACAGAGTAATCTGAGATGTCATCGCAGAAAATGCAGCATGTCTGCAGAAAGAACAAAAACTGTTAGCACTTTATCTTCTCAGTGCTGCTCCACATTAGGCTGTTCTTTTTAAACAGAGCTGTTCTCTGGCTGCATTGTATAAGTTTTCCTTAACACAGTGCATTCAGAGCAAAATGCTGTTTGAAGACAACAGTCAAATATGCAGTAGTGCTGCATTGCAGCAGTGCATTGATTTTTGTCTGGCTCTGAGATTTTTGCAAGCTCGTTCCCTAGCTTTTCACAGTCTGCGAAGCTGTTTTTCTCTGAATGTAAGATGTTCGTATGAGCAATGCACCTTTATTACTCCATTTCTATGTTAGACTAAGTGAAAAGGAAACCAATTAATTCAAGAGACATTTTACAATTACTTTTTTTGTCTGCAGCTAATCTGCAATGCAATTTTCAACTACTGCACTAGATTATAAAACTTTAAATATTGCTTTATTCTCAAGTTAACCAACACATTGCAATTGATCTGGTGCTTTAGTGTAACTGACAAATTTACAATTTTATTTTATTTAAAAATGACCTGCAGAAACATTTTTCACTAAAAAAATCTCAGCGCAGAAAGTGAAAAAAAAGTTCTGTCTCTGGGCGTGTAACAGTCAATCAGCAGCAAACTCCCAGTAGTGCATTGCTGCTCCTGAGCTTCCCTAGATGTGCTTTTTAACAAAGGATATCAAAAGAACAAAGTAAATTTGAAGTAAATTGAAAAGTCTCTTAAACTGACATGCTCTATCTAAATCATGCATGTTTAATTTTTGATTTTTTAATATTCCTTTAAGATGATCTAAAAAGGACATTCCAGACAAAACTCAATGCATTTTTGCAATATATTTGCACTAGCAAAAATGCTTTCAAGTAAAGCTTTTACTGTGCACATACAATTAAACATATCTAGATATGCTCTATTCACAAGCCTATCTCATCAGAGAACGGTAGGCGTCTTGCATTGTGTTGGTATGACTGAATTTACAGCATACAAGTCACTGCCAGCTCTCTGACCAGACACAGTGTTTAAAATGCTGATGCATGAAGCATGCTTAGATATGCTTCACGTGCGCATGCACAGTACATACAATCTATAACGGAAAACAGTGATAACTTCTGCTAATAAAACTCCATTGCAAAAATACTTAGAACCAAAACTAAAACGCACTGAAGTATCTTGCAATTTTGTCTGGGAAGTCCCTTCAAAATTGTTGTTGCAAATTCTCTCTAAGACATTTCATACAAATTAACAAAGGAACCCAATAAAGATGCACGTGAAAGATATTGACATAAGAAAAGATCATAAAATCGTAACAATATACCAAATCTGTTTGTTTTTGTTTTTTTTAGTTTAAGAAAAAAAAAGGATAATGAATTATAACAAACATTTTAAAGAAATACAAAAGTGTAAAAAACAAATGAGGATTATTTGGTCCTATTATAAGTTATAACTGTTATAAACATGTTTACTTCTATGAATCTGTTCCGATTTCTGTGTCATTGTTTTTTTATAATTGCATTTAGAGCCAACCATGAAACATATGAAGATATGGATTTGTGAGTACACATTGCATGTGATTAGTCAAAATGAAGTGTGGTGCATTCACACCAATCAGTCTGTTATGTTACAAGATCCGAAGTGCGTAAGGAAATCCAATCTTAAAGGGACATGAAACCCAAATTTTTTCTTTCATGATTTAGAAAGAGCATGCAATTTTAAACAACTTTCTAATTTACTTCTATTATCTAATTTGCTTCATTCTCTTGATATACTTTGCTGAAAAGCATATCTAGATAGGCCCAGTAGCTGTTGATTGGTTGCTGCACATAGATGCCTTGTGTGATTGGCTCACCCATGTGCATTGCTATTTCTTCAACAAAGGATATCTAAAGATTGAAGCAAATTAGACAATAGAAGTAAATTGGAATGTTGTTTAAAATTGTATTCTCTACTTGAATCATGAAAGAAAATTGTTGGGTTTAGTGTCCCTTTAATCTCAAATTCAAATACCCTCACAAACAGACATTTTTTAAGAATTGCAATAAAATGTTAAAATCATTACGGTGGTGCTAAAATATCGCCATTTCTTTTACATATTTAAATTCCCAGTAACTCCTTGTTTGCCAAGGTGGTTTGAAATGTTTTGCCTTTTTTGGCAGCTAGAAAGTTAAAGGGACAGGAAACCCCAAAATGTTCTTTCATGGTTTGGATAGAACATATCATTTTAAACAACTTTCCAATTTACTTTTATTATCAAATTTGCTTCATTATCTTGTTATCCTTTGCTGAAGGAACAGCATTGTATTACTGACAGCAAGGTGAACACATCTAGTTAGCCAATCACAAGAGACAAATATGTGCAGGCACCAATCACCAGCTAGTTCCCACTAGTGTAGGATATGTGAGTAGTCTTTTCAAGCTTGGTATAGCAAGAGAAAGAAGCACATTTGAAAATAAAAGTGAATGTAAAAGTGGCTTAAAATTAAATGCTCTATCTGAATCCTGCAAGTTTAATTTTGACTTTCCTATCCCTTTAAAGGGATACTAAACCCAATTTTTTTCTTTCATGATTCAAATAGAGCATGAGATTTTAAGCACCTTTCTAATGTATTTCTATTATCAATTTTTCTTTGTTCTCATGCTATCTTGATTTGAAAAAGAAGTACTGTAAGCTTTAGAGCCAGACCATTTTTTGCTCAGCACCTGGGTAGCACTTGCTGATTTGTGCTAAATGTAGCAATCCAATCAGGAAGTGCTACCCAGGTCCTGAACTAAAAATGGGCCGGCTCCTAACCTTTCATTACTGTTTTTTCAAATGAAGATAACATGAGAACAAAGAAAAATTGATAATAGGAGTAAATTAGAAAGTTGCTTAAAATTGCATGATCTAGCTGAATCATGAAAGAAAAAATTTGGGTTTAGTGTCCCTTTAATCAATATGATACATGTTAAAATACAAGCAAACATTTAATATTATTTTTATATTTTCAGATGTTTACACAAAAACACTAAAGCAAGACATTAAAGGGACATTGTATTGAGGCACACAGCTGATAGTTCATTGTATTCAAAGCTAAAACAGAAACATGCTTTCAAATGGGCTGGGGTCTCTCTCTCCCACCCACACTGAGAGGTTGATTGCTGCTGCTGTCTCTTGTTTACAAAGCTTTTCTATAGAAAATCGTGCAGTATTGTATAGACAGCAGCTTCAACAGGCACTACTTCAGTTAACAAAATAAAGGCGAGGGGGCTAATTGTAAACATTTTAATACACTCCAGCAAAATTGATAATTGCGAACATATTAAAGGGGAGAAAAAAGTAAAGTGGTTTTATAAAAGAATTATAACCTAGCCTGTGTATCAAAAATGTCTACGGACCACTGTTAAAGAGGAACAACATTTCAATTGACTACCGCTTTAGTACAGCAACCCATTTGCCTACAATCATGCTGTCTGCAGAACTGGTATTCTAATAATTTCTTGTCAAATGTAATATCCTTATAGAATCTTAAACGGCAAGAAGCGCCATTTCCCGGCTTACAGGTTCTGTGCCGTTGCCAACAATGTGTTTGGCCCATTTATGAAGGCGGCTATACAACGGGTATCCTTTGTTTTCCCGGTACAGATAAACTCCTGTTATCTCATTCCACTGTGGGCTTGGTTGCTCCTCACTCACTTTGTACTCGTTAATAAGCTCCTTCTCTTCTTTGTCCAATGAGACAAAACCAAAAAACTGTTTTACATTATTAGCAGCGAGAATCTTAGCGTGGACTTCAGACGTGCGATTGAAGAGATCTTTCTCACAGGTGCGATACTGATTCCAATACGCTTGCTGGTGATGGCTTAAAGGTGAAGAGCAATGTTGGACACACTTGAGTAGAAATATTGAAGATGCCACTATCGCAATCAGCATCCAACCAAGGAACTATAATGAAGAAAAAAAGTCAAACACTGTGAGCATGCTATTTACCAAAGATTCAGGTGTAGAAAACAGCAGCAAACTTATCAGGCACGAAACACAGGGATAGACTTTTCCAGGAACAAAAGTATAAAAGATTAGTTCCAGCCACGAGTGTTCTTTAAAGGACCAGTAAATACAGCAGATTTAGATCATCAACAAATGCATGATGAAAAGACAATGCAATAGCACTTAGAGGCCTATGAATCAAAGGTCTTGCGGACCTGATCTGATAGTGCGGATCAGGTCCGCAAGACCTCGCTGAACGCGGAGAGCAATACGCTCTCCGTATTCAGCATTGCACCAGCAGCTCACAAGAGCTGCTGGTGCAACGCCGCCCCCTGCAGACTCACGGCCAATGGGCCGCCAGCAGGGAGGTATCAACCCGATCGTACTCGATCGGATTGAATTGTGGCGATTCCTGTCCACCTGCTCAGAGCAGGTGGACAGAGTTATGGAGCAGCAGTCTTTAGACCGCTGCTTCATAACTGCTGTTTCTGGCGAGTCTGAAGACTCACCAGAAACACGGGCCCACAAGCTCCATACAGAGCTTGATAAATGGGCCTCTTAGTCTGAACTTCAAATGAGTAGTAGATTTATTTCTGACAAATTTCAAAGTTATGTCTATTTCCACTGTATCATGTGACAACCATCAGCCAATCACAAATGCATATGCGTATATTCTATAAATTCTTGCACATGCTCAGTAGGAGCTGGTGACTCAAAAAAAAAAGTGTAAATATAAAAAGAATGTGCACATTATGTTAATGGTAGTAAATTGGAAAGTTGTTTAAAATTGCTGCTCTATCTGAATCATGAAGGTTTAATATTTTGACTTGATTGTCCCATTAAAAAGGGACCTTTATTCTCATCTCATATCAGCGTCCAATGTACAACAAAGCAACAATATTTCTGGCCTGAAATTAACCCTTAGTCATGACTAAAGGCTGATTTCAGGCCCGAAACGTTGTTGCTTTGTTGTACTTTGGAGCCTGATATGAGATGAGAATAGAGGTCCCTTTAAAGGACACTCGTGGCTGTAACCAATCTTTTATAAGCCTGCTATTTACAAGCATACTGTCCTATAGCTATTAAAGGATCAAAATACAAACGTATTCAATTATGTCTAAAGGGGAATTATAGTGCACAATGTGCCAGACTGCATGTGCCCAGCATACAGTTTAATATACTTTCTACTATATAAATGCTTTATAAAATAAGTTTTTTTTTAATTATTTTAATAATTGAGAGATTGGCCCATTTTACATGCATATGGAGCCACTGTTGAAGCATACAGAGCTGCTGATTTGTGCATATGCAATGTGCAAGAGTGACAAGCACCCATATATTGAGCAATAATGTCCACTTCAGGACTTGTTTTAGATGATTATTTGATGTCACATATATACTATGCAGCTCTAGCGTAATGACCAGCACCATACTGGGTGGGCGACCCATCGCTGGAGGGGGGCGGGACCACTACGCTACAGAATTTTTTATATCTGAGAGCAGCAGGGAGGTGGAAGGAGAGAACACTTAGAGGGTAGGGAAAGGATCGTGGATGGGGAGGGGGTAAATGAGGGAGGGAGGAGGGAGCTGGGCAGCTATACTACAGAATTATTATTTTTTTTTAATTAAAATACATTTTAAAAAAAATAGAAAACTGGGTACTGGCAGACAGCTGCCAGTACCTAAGATGGCAGGAATTAGCTAGAAAGGGAGGGTTAGAGAGTTCTTTGGAAGGGATCAGGGAGGTGGGAAGGTAAGGGGGTCATCCTACACTAAGGAGAATAATATATATATATATATATATATATATATATATATATATATATATATATATAGTGTAAAACTGCATACTGGCAGACTGTCTGCCAGTATCTAAGATTGGGGTGACCATTGGGGGGTAGGGGAGGGAAAAGAGCTGTTTGAGAAGGATGAGGTAGGTATCAGAGGATGGGAAATGTCAGGTGGGAGGGTAATCTCTACACTAAAGCTAAAATTAACCTTCAAACCTACCTGATTAACTGCCAGGAATAATACAAGTGTGGTGCGCAACTGCAATTAGTGGCCTTCTAATTACCAAAAAGCAATGGCAAAGCCATATATGTCTGCTATTTCTGAACAAAGCTGGTCCCAGATAAGCATTTACACCCATTTGTGCCATGAAGCTGTGTGTAAATAATTTCAGTGAGAATCCTAAAGTTTGGTGGTGAAATGGTGGCATGAAATATACCGAATGGGCCTAGATCAATACTTTGGGTTGTTTACTAAAAAAAATAATAATAATATATATATATAGTTTTAATAGGTATTTTTTTTTAAAAGGGCTCTATTTCTGTTTAAATGGAGTGATGGCAAAAATGCTCTGGTCTTTTCGGGAAATTTTAGTCTGAAATGCCCAGTCCTTAAGAGGTTAAAGGGGAAGCAAATACTTTGAGAGTGTGATAAAAAATAATTAATTTTGTGTAGTAAACAAACTTTGTATTATTTATTTTGCCCCCTTATCCTTTCATTAAAATTCTGAACGTAGTGGATTTTCCAGTTTTGAAAAAAAGAATGAGAACATGGAAGACATCACAAATGGTAACCTTACCACTTTTGCCTCTATTACAGTTTTGAGTAATAAGTAATAATAAAGTATAATTAAAAAAATAAACAAAAATAGATGTAACAAAAATAATCACCTGAGATTCATACTTTAGTCTTCTTATCACTTCTTCTTTAAAGGCGATGACTTCTGCTGGCGTATCTTTGCAAGGGAATCGAGCCATAGTGTCAGGTCCATACCCAAGCGGGAAGTTATGAAATGAGGTGACTTTCAGGAACTCACTCATGGAGCACACATAGGCTTCACCACGGAGCAGTGAGATCACAGACCATGTGATAGGAGCCACCGCTGCTCGGCCTATAATGGACCCAAAAAGTAATGATGTGGCCGGCACAGAGCAGTTCTTTAGCGCCCTTGTTCGACATTCTGCCACCATATTCCATGTGTTGTTATTTAGTATTATGCCAATTAGAAATAGCACAAGAGCTGGGACTCCAATTGCAGCTAATCCATATAAATAGTTCCTTTCTGGAGAACAAGGGCAGTGAAACGCCACTACAGAAAATAACTCCTGACTTCCCACTGTTCCCAGTGCAATTAGTCCATTAAAAATCATAACATCTTTGCTTTTAAAAAATAGGGCGAAGAATTTCAGGTTTTCGGATATTAAGGCAGCCATATTGTTTGTTTTTGATTTTACACCCTCGTTGCTGAAGAAATTTGAAATATTCAAACTGAAAGAAAAAAGGATTTAAAAAGTGTTTAGGTTTTTTTTTTTTCAATTTTACAGAATCTTTTAATTTCACATTTTATAATGAAATTAAAATAAACAATTTCTATCAGAGATGACTCAATTTAAATAATTACTTCATTTTTTTTTAAATGTAAAATTACACTTTTTAAATAAATACCATAAAACTATTTTTGTAAATTGATGTTATTAGTCTTTAAAAATAATTATGAATGATTCAATAAAACCTTTATACTGCAGCTTCTAAGCAGAATCATTGCTAAGTATTAGCAAACTGGGCAGGTGTATGCACGTGTTAGTAACAGAGAGCTTGAATATGTCTGTAAGCTTGAGTAATATTTATACTGCAATGTCCCTTTAACCCCTTCCCACCCTTATGACGTTCTATGCCGTCCTAACCGCACTGGGCTTTAAAACCCTTAGGACGGCATAGAACGTCATAGCCTTTTGGCTGTACTAAATCCAAAGGCTCTTCCAAAATGGGATTGTGGGCGGGAGGGCGTGCCAAGCTTCATATGCACTCCCACCCATAATTGAAATAACACGATCGCATGAACAAGCACGTGATTTCAATTTTTCACTTACTTGTTTACATCGGATTCCCCCCCGATGTAGACAAATAAGTACGGGCAGGTAAGGGTTAAGGCCCAGTTGTATACAGTTAGCTTCAAAATCAAAACAACTTAAAGGGACAGTAAACCTTTAACTTTAGTTCCCAATAAATTAAAATATACAAGTTATTATATTGATTCATTTTACTATGCAGGGCAAAAGCGCAGTGGAAGCGTTTAAATAAGTATTTTATACTTACCCAAAAACGCATCTTCTGTCCGCCTACGAGTTTGATTATTTTTTTCAATATTTACTGTCATAGCCCCTGCAGCCAACAGCAGAGCGAACGTCCGTCTTCTGCAATTTTGACAGCGCGCGTTCCCTCTCCACGTGCGCATGCGCATTACACTCAGTCTGCAGCCGTATACACTGAATCTCAATGCTTCATCGTGCATTGAGATACTGTGTATCTGAATGAGCGGTGAGTCACTCCTATTGACGAATGAGCAACTAAATAAATAGAAAGTAATGTTTTATTAAAGACTTATTTTTGAAAATTAAAATTTTTATTTCATATTACATAATGCTAATGATAGTTTAATGATAATGCTAATCATGGTTGAACTGCGCATGCGTAATAGAAGTGTAAATGCACGCTCCGGATCCAAAAATGGGCGTATTGAAGGTAATGATTGACGTAACGGCAGCGCTGTCAATGAAAAACAAACATATCTGTGGCTGCATGGGCGGATAGTGGATATTGAAAGAGGTAATTATTTGAACTGGTTTTAAAACGCTTCCATAGCACTTATACTCTGCAAACTGAGTTCAATCGTTACAATATTAATGTTAATTATTATATATATTAATAGAGGGGTTAAGATTTACAGTCCCTTTAAACCCCTTCATGCAAGGTGCAAGTGTTTAACATCACATGATATTAAGGATAATGGGGGACTGACTGAAATGCTAGGCACTCCCCCCAGTCCGATTAAATAAAAGGAAGAGGGTGCAGGACGCCTAAAAAAGTAGGACGTTCCCTGCCGTCCTAAAGGCGTTAAAGCCCATTGCTGTTAGAACGGCATGGAACGTCCTACCGGCATTAAGCGGTTAACAAAAGCATTTTTTAAACACACAAAATATTTTTTAACATTTTTAAAATAGTGCTTTTTTATATGCATGACAGAATTGAAGAGCTTTCTGTCCCTTTAACGTTTGATTCTTATATGCTGAAGGTTGATGCTTCCGTTACAAATACAGGCAGTTTTATCTTCGATTTTTATTTTTGGATCCATTGAAATGCTTGTCAATAAAATTATCGTTTCAGTCTGAAATCTCAACTCTCTCCCCTATCAATATTTTTATAACCTCCTTAGCGCTCACCGCTTATGTCTCGATCCTCTGCCTATCTGTATACAGCAGGTGGCAGAGGCAATCAGAAGCTGTACCGCCCCCTGTAGTTTTGGATGATGGAGCATGTGTGTCCGCCTACTATATGTAAATGGGGCTGGTACAGCTCTGCACATAGAACTCTGCGATCCGACATTACAACAGGCAGTAGCATCTGACTGCCTGTACCATTGTGTAAGCATTAGGCCATGGATAAAGACAGGGAGAGTCAGTGATATGGAGGGTTTTAAAAATATCAACAGGCGGAGAGTTGAGGTTATGGACTGGGACAGAGTATACATTTTATTAAAGAGACTAAAACCCAGATTATTTTTTTCAGGATTCAGATAGAGTACAATCATAAAACAACTTTAAAATCTACTAAATTCTTTTGAAATCCTTTGTTAAAAATCAGGGGGTCGATCCGATATAAATCGTCGCCCGCAAAAGCCGGCGACGCCAATATTTGCGCGGGTTTGGTATCACATATACGGCGTAACCTAGAAGTTAAGCCCGTATATTTCTGCCGTCGCCCGTAGTTTTTTGGGCCATAGGCAGGTATACCAAACCCGCGCAGTTTGGTATCCAATATGCAGCGTAAGGACTTACGTGGCGAAAATGGAGAAAACTTACTCCATTTTCACCTCGCCACAAAAAGCAGCCGTAAGAAGCCTTACGCTGACTATTGGAGCCCCGTAACTTCCTAAACTGGCTGCTAAAATAAACCTAACACCTAACGCATGCGCAATGTCTATCTCCCTGTCAACCGCGATCTTCTAAAATAAACCTAACACCTAACGCATGCGCAATGTCTATCTACCTGTCAACCGCGATCCCCCCCCCCGGAATCCCTAATAAAGTTATTAACCCCTAAACCGCCGCTCCCGGACCCCGCCGCCATCTACATAAACTAACCCCCTACTGTGAGCCCCTAAAACCGCCGCCATCTACCTTATCTATCCCCTAATCTGACCCCTTACACCGCCGCCACCTATATAAAAATTATTAACCCCTAATCTAATCCCCCTATACCGCCGCCGGCTATATTAATATTATTAACCCCTAATGTAAGACACTTACACCGTCGCCATCTCTATTAAAATGATTAATCCCTTATTTAATCTACCTACCCCGCCGCCAGCTATATTATCTATATTAACCCTAAGTATATTATAGTTAATATAGGTATTACATTATATATATTAACTATATTAACCCTAATTATATTAGGGTTAATATAGTTAATATAGTTACTATAGTATTTATATTAACTATATTAACTCTATCTAACCCTAACACCCCTAACTAAATTTATATTAAATTAATCTAATTCATTTATAAACTAAAATATTCCTATTTAAATCTAAATACTTACCTATAAAATAAACCCTAAGATAGCTACAATATAATTAATAATTACATTGTAGCTATGTTAGGGTTAATATTTATTTTACAGGTAAATTGTTAATTATTTTAACTAGGTATAATAGCTATTAAATAGGTATTACCTATTTAATAGCTACCTAGTTAAAATAATTACCCAATTACCTGTAAAATAAATCCTAACCTAAGTTACAAATACACCTACACTATCAATAAATTTAATAAACTACAAACATCTATCTAAAAATACAATTAAATTAACTAAACTACAAAAAAACAAAAAACACTAAATTACAAAAAATAAAAAAAAGATTACAAGATTTTTAAGCTAATTACACCTATTCTAAGCCCCCTAATAAAATAATAAACCCCCAAAATAAAAAAAATTCCCTGCCCTATTCTAAATTAAACAAATTTCAAAGCTCTTTACCTTACCAGCCCTTAAAAGGGCCTTTTGTGGGGCATGCCCCAAAGAATTCAGCTCTTTTGCATACAAATACAATACCCCCCCCCCATTACAACCCACCACCCACATACCCCTATTCTAAAAACACCCAAACCCCCCTTAAAAAAGCCTAACACTACCCCCCTGAAGATCTCCCTACCTTGTCTTCACCACACCGGGCCGAACTCCTGATCCGATCCCGGCGATGTCTTCCTCCAAGCGGCAAAGAAGAATTCTTCCTCTGGCGACGTCTTCCTCCAAGCGGCAGCAAAGTCTTCATTCTTCCGGCGGCATCTTCAATCTTCTTTCTTCGCTCCGCCGCCGCGGAGCATCCATCCCGGCCGACTGCTGAACTACGAATGAGGTACCTTTAAATGACGTCATCCAAGATGGCGTCCGCCGAATTCCGATTGGCTGATAGGATTCTATCAGCCAATCGGAATTAAGTTAGAAAAATCTGATTGGCTGATTGAATCAGCCAATCAGATTCAAGTTCAATCCGATTGGCTGATCCGAACAGCCAATCAGATTGAGCTCGCATTCTATTGGCTGATCGGAACAGCCAATAGAATGCGAGCTCAATCTGATTGGCTGATTGGATCAGCCAATCGGATTGAACTTGAATCTGATTGGCTGATTCAATCAGCCAATCAGATTTTTCTAACTTAATTCCGATTGGCTGATAGAATCCTATCAGCCAATCGGAATTCGGCGGACGCCATCTTGGATGACGTCATTTAAAGGTACCTCATTCGTAGTTATGCAGTCGGCCGGGATGGATGCTCCGCGGCGGCGGAGCGAAGAAAGAAGATTGAAGATGCCGTCGGAAGAATGAAGACTTTGCTGCCGCTTGGAGGAAGACGTCGCCGGAGGAAGAATTCTTCTTTGTCGCTTGGAGGAAGACATCGCCCGGATCGGATCAGGAGTTCGGCCCGGTGTGGTGAAGACAAGGTAGGGAGATCTTCAGGGGGGTAGTGTTAGGCTTTTTTAAGGGGGGTTTGGGTGGTTTTAGAATAGGGGTATGTGGGTGGTGGGTTGTAATGGGGGGGGGGGGTATTGTATTTGTATGCAAAAGAGCTGAATTCTTTGGGGCATGCCCCACAAAAGGCCCTTTTAAGGGCTGGTAAGGTAAAGAGCTTTGAAATTTGTTTAATTTAGAATAGGGCAGGGAATTTTTTTTATTTTGGGGGTTTATTATTTTATTAGGGGGCTTAGAATAGGTGAAATTAGCTTAAAAATCTTGTAATCTTTTTTTTATTTTTTTTAATTTAGTGTTTGTTTTTTTTTGTAATTTAGTTTAGTTAATTTAATTGTATTTTTAAGATAGATGTTTGTAGTTTATTACATTTATTGATAGTGTAGGTGTATTTGTAACTTAGGTTAGGATTTATTTTACAGGTAATTGGGTAATTATTTTAACTAGGTAGATATTAAATAGTTAATAACTATTTAATATCTATTATACCTAGTTAAAATAATTAACAATTTACCTGTAAAATAAATATTAACCCTAACATAGCTACAATGTAATTATTAATTATATTGTAGCTATCTTAGGGTTTATTTTATAGGTAAGTATTTAGATTTAAATAGGAATATTTTAGTTTATAAATGAATTAGATTAATTTAATATAAATTTAGTTAGGGTTAGATAGAGTTAATATAGTTAATATAAATACTATAGTAACTATATTAACTATATTAACCCTAATATAATTAGGGTTAATATAGTTAATATATATAATGTAATACCTATATTAACTATAATATACTTAGGGTTAATATAGATAATATAGCTGGCGGCGGGGTAGGTAGATTAAATTAGGGGTTAATCATTTTAATAGAGATGGCGGCGGTGTAAGGGGCTTACATTAGGGGTTAATAATTTTAATATAGATGGCGGCGGTGTTAGGGGCTCACTTCAGGGGGTTATAGATATAATATAGCTGGCGGCGGGGTACGGGAGCGGCGGTTTAGGGGTTAATAGCTTTTTTATTGTTAGGATAGTGAGGGGGGATAGCGGATAGAGGGTTAGACGTGTCGGGCTATGTTAGGGAGGCGTGTTAGACAGTGCGGGCTATGTTAGGGAGGCGTGTTAGACAGTGCGGGTGTTTTAGACTTTAGTCAGGTTTTATAGGCGCCGGCAGTTTCTAACGTGCCGTAAGTCACTGGCGACGCCAGAAATTTGTACTTGCGCAGATTTCTGGACATCGCTGGTTTGTCAGACTTACAGCACGTTAGCATCTGACGGCGACTTATATGGGATGGCTCGAGTTGTGAGCTGAAACTGTGGGCGACACCGGTTCCCTCGCTTGCGCCGCAAACTGTGATCTATATCGGATCGCGTCCAAGGTAGGTAGGCTCAGGAGCATATTAATGTCTGAAGCATTATATGGCAGCTATTGTCATACACCTGTAAGCACTAGTTATGGTCTTCCACAAAAGATTAAAGAACAACTGGATAAATTGGATAATAAAAGTAAATTAGAAGGCTTATTTATTTATTTACATTGCACACTCTCTCTGAATCATAAAGGAAACATTTTAGGTTTTATGTTTATTTAAAGTATATTTCAATGGTTCAAAAAACAACAAATTTTTTTAAAAAAACGGGACTTTAGCATGGACATGTCATCCCATTATATAATGTAAGAATGTGTAAATGCTCAAATAACCACCCATTCCAGACCACGTCACCAATGGATATAACATTAAATGCATCTTCTTGTATTTTCTGGTTTTTATAAATATGTTTAACAATGTAATAATATCTATAACATTTTAAATGCTTCAAATAAATTTGTATGTGCTTAACTCATATTATGAATATTATGTTTACAATTGTATGTATGTACAGTATATATGTTTTTTTTCCCCCAGGACCCAGTTGTACACATTAAGGCCCTTATCTCGTCTTACTTTATGATTATAGGCTTCAACAAACCCAGGCACCAGGGAGCCACTGTTGCCTTAAAATTAGGCCCTGGCACCTTGGTTTTTAGTCCCCAAGACATCCATGGGTGCCCGATACATCTTCCTGCTAACATTAGTAAATATTTTCAATATTTGTTGCTCAATTTATCATTTAAAGGGACAGTCTACACCAGAATTTGTGTTGTTTAAAAAGATAGATAATCTCTTTATTACCCATTCCCTAGTTTTGCACAACCAACACAGTTATATAAATACACTTTTTACCTCTGTGACTGCCCCCTTATTTCAGTTCTTTTGACAGACATCCATTTTAGCCAATCAGAGCTGCCTCACCTGAACTCCACGTGCGTCACACAGTATTATCTATATGACACACATGAACTAACACCCTCTAGTGGTGAAACACTGTCAAAATGCCCGGAGAGAAGAGGCGGCCTTCAAGGGCTTAGAAATTAGCATATGAACCTCCTAGGTTTAGCTTTCAACTAAGAATACCAAGAGAACAAAGCAATATTGGTGATATATGTAAATTGGAAAATTGTTTAAAATTACATTCTCTATCTGAATCATGAAAGTTTATTTTGGACTAGACTGTCCCTTTAATCAATCGATGTTTAATTATGCAATTAATTTGCGCATTGAATAGCTTAAGTGACATTTATAAATAAAAGATGTTATGTTATAATATTGCAAAGTAATACGCTGCCTCCCCGGCTACTTCATAATGCCAACCGGCTGGAATATATATATATATATACATATACATACACATATATATATACATGCATATATACACACACAACCACACACACACAACACAAAGTCTGGCACTTTTTTTTCTTTATTAAGAGCAAAATGGAAGAGTTAGTGACATTAGGTCAAATCGTGATAGGCCCAGGACCAGATTAGGGTCTCTTCCAAACTGGGTCCCTAATCTACTGCCACACTATGCATGTCTTCCACCAAACACACAACGCATGTCTTCCACCAAACACACAACGCATGTCTTCCACCAAACACACAACGCATGTCTTCCACCAAACACACATTGCATGTCTTCCACCAAACACACATTGCATGTCTTCCACCAAACACACAATGCATATCTTCTACCAAACACACAATGCATGTCTTCCACCAAACACACAATGCATATCTTCCACCAAACACACAATGCATGTCTTCCACCAAACACACAATGCATGTCTTCTACCAAACACACAATGCATGTCTTCTACCAAACACACAATGCATGTCTTCCACCAAACACACAATGCATGTCTTCTACCAAACACACAATGCATGTCTTCCACCAAACACACAATGCATGTCTTCCGCCAAACACACAATGCATGTCTTCCACCAAACACACAATGCATGTCTTCCACCAAACACACAATGCATGTCTTCTACCAAACACACAATGCATGTCTTCTACCAAACACACAATGCATGTCTTCTACCAAACACACAATGCATGTCTTCTACCAAACACACAATGCATGTCTTCTACCAAACACACAATGCATGTCTTCTACCAAACACACAATGCATGTCTTCTACCAAACACACAATGCATGTCTTCTACCAAACACACAATGCATGTCTTCCACCAAACACACAACGCATGTCTTCCACCAAACACACAACGCATGTCTTCCACCAAACACACAACGCATGTCTTCCACCAAACACACAACGCATGTCTTCCACCAAACACACAACGCATGTCTTCCACCAAACACACAACGCATGTCTTCCACCAAACACACAACGCATGTCTTCCACCAAACACACAACGCATGTCTTCCACCAAACACACAATGCATGTCTTCCACCAAACACACAATGCATGTCTTCCACCAAACACACAATGCATGTCTTCTACCAAACACACAGATACAAAAATTAGACCATCACCTGGTTGTTAATATTAAGATTATAACAACCATCAAGAACGAGCTTTTATGTATAAAACCATGACTTAAATCAAGTCTTACTGATTAGGGATTTACATTGTGATTTTAATTGATTTGATTTAAATAAAATCCACTAGTTGGATACATTTGAGCCAATTAAAAAAATGAAGTTCTGCACCATATGTCTATTTTTACATCTGGTCTAAAACAGCATTTCCTTTCATTTTTGTGCGAGCGTGCTTCCTTTTGATTATTGCTATTTATATGTGCAGGAGAATATGATGCAACAGAAAGTCTATTTGGCGACACTGCAAGAAAAAATAAATAAAAATAATAATAATAAAATGTTTAGAAATGCCACAATGAATTATACTTGCAAGGGAGATATTAAAGGAACATGAAATACAGTAAAATTGCATAATTAACAAATGTAGAATAAAAAATACTGCAAAAAAACCCCCCAAAACTCTTTAAATGTTCAAATAAATTGTAGATTTATGTCTTACAAATTTCCTTCAACTTTCCTGATCCCTGAAATATGAAATCCATCAGCCAATCACAGACTCAAGTACATATATACTGTGAACCCTTTGCACATGCTCAGTAGGAGCTGGTGCCTCAAAGTGTTTATATTAAAAAAAAAAAAAAAAAAGGACTGCACAATTTGATAATGGAAGTAAATTGTCATTTTTGAAAAAATAAACAATACAAAAAATGCATGCTCTATATTACAGGGGTCAGCAACCTTGGCTCTCCTGATGTTTTGGAACTACATTTCCCATGATGCTCAGACAGCCTAAAGAATGTCTTAGCATCATGGTAAAAGTAGTTCCAAACCATCAGGAGAGCCAAGGTTGCTGACCCCTGCTCTATAAGAATCATGAAAGTTTAATTTTGACTTCCGTGTCCATTTAATTGCTATATATATACTGATGAGCTGTCTCATATAAGAGAAAGTATCGCAGATCCTAGGCTATTTCACAAAACATATTTTTTGTATGAAGGAAAAATACAAATTTAGTTACCATGAGCCAAAAATAACAGTCTTGCAACCAGGATGATAGCTCAGTGACAGACGCAGGGCCCAGACACTAATAACAACTTGAAAAAAGGGGAAAGAAGCACTATTTAGGCACATCTAGAAACCATAAGGGGGGGAATGTATTGTGTCCCATAATATGAGAGGTAAGGGGTTTAAGTGAAAGTAAAGTTTACCATATTGGAATATGGCTTTAGTTTAATTGACTATAAACAAGTTCAGTCGCTAACTTTTTATTTTTTACATTTTTGGAAATATTTATATAAATGTGATCTTACTCTGCGGTATCTTCCTCCGCCCCCTCCCTTTCTTCCGACTTCATTGTTCTTACTTTGATCAGCAGTCCCACCCGCTGCATACGTAAGGAAGCGTGCTCGTACTCAAGTAATTAATTTATGCGCAATCTTACGATCTCCGCTAAGATACATACTAACAATGAGTCACTAAATTCATTGTTTACTATTTTAGCGGAGATCGTACTAGCAGTGTGTCGGCATTGAGGGATTCCCCAAAGACTACAACGAGCAAAACTTATAATGTAAGCATAGTAGGGGATTCCCTTTGGTAATGCGCATGCGGCTTGCATGAAGGCGCTTCGAGAGACAGAGTTCAGAGTTAGCCGCATGCGCATTACTGATTTTGACGCCAATAGGGGACCCAATCAGTTTGATACGACTAGATTCGCCACCGCAAAGGAAAACATTTTTTACATGCAGTTGGAGGATCGCAGAGAGACTTGGGCAAACTTATTTATATTTATTAAAAAAAAAAAAAAAAGCATTTAGAAAAGGCTGCAAATAAAATGATTAATTAAAGTAACCTTTATTTTTAATATATATTTGAAATATTAATAACGTATAGCCTGAGTTTACTTTCACTTTAACCTTACCTCTCATATTATGGGACCCAGTACATTTCTAACTCTATGCACTAGGCACTACCCCCCTATAGGCACGTTGTTTCACCTTAGGAGGGATAGGGGTGTGTGTATCCTACCCTTATTTCCCTGACTACTACCAGGGATTATTTGCATGAACAAATAACAACTTCCCATCCTTCTGAATTCAATAAATTGATGATCATTAAAGGAAAATTATAATGTAACTTTTAAAGAAATAGAATAATTCACAGCCACTGCTTTGAGGTTCACAATGAGGTTAGAACTTTATTTGCTCCTTAAAGGGATATTAAACACAAATCGTAAGCTGCATGATAATTTACCTTCATATTTGAGAGTAATGTTGCACTGAATAATGCATTTTGACAAATGAGCACAGGTTGATTTTTTTTTTCTTTTAGTGACTTACTTCCCTGTACCCCTGAACAAAGGGACTCTTGCAAAACAATCACAAACTAAGACACATATGTAAGATATGAGTAGTAATTGTTTGCACGTGCTCTAAAAGGAAGAAGTTGGGGTAGTTGCTGAGGATGTGCATCTGGTGTAAGGTTTGGGCAGGTGGCTTTAGGTGAATTACAGCTTTGTGTTTCACCAGTAGCCAAGGAGTCTACTGGCAGCTAAAGGGATCCAATTACAGTATTATTTATGTAACTGGCAGCCAATAGGTTAGCTGTATCAGAAATATATATTTATTAGGTGTAATAATAATTTACACTATATGGTATGTGAACACCTGATCATCACAGTTTTATGAGCTTGTTGAACAGCCCATTTCACAACCATGGGTATTAGGAGTTGCCCCCTCAGCCATGTTTTCCTGGACAGTTATGAGTTATACATACTGCAGGGTGTACAGGGAGGAACATGCATTGTGCCTCTGAACAGAACATAGTGCTGCTGGACTATTCGTGTTCCTCCCTGCACCATGTGTAACGCATAATTGTCCAGGAAAACATGGTCAAGATAGCATCCCCCACCCATCCACATTTTGGCTATAAAAGCCTCCACTCTTCTGGTAAGGCTTTCCACAAGGTATTAGAGTGTGACGTGGGAATTTGTGAGGTCCGTCACTGATGTTGGCTGAGAAACTGGCATTCCAATTCATCCCAAATTTCTTCATTGGAGTTGAGGTCAGGGTTCATGGGTGCTGCTATCTTTTTTTTTACACAGCTTTTTTAACCCTTTCCCACCTTTAGGACATTCCATGCTGTCCTAACTGCACTGGGCTTTAGCGCCATTAGGACAGATGGAACGTCCTATCCTGAATCCATAGCCACTTGCACAATGGGATCGCTGGCTGGAGGGCGTGCCTAGTGTCATAGGTTCACATTATCGCATGAACGATTGTGTGATTTCAATTTTTTCTTATTTGTTTACTTTGGAACTTTGCTCCAATGTAGACAAATAAGTCCCGCCAGGAAGAGGTTAATTGCTAGTGCTGCAATATTCATTTTTTCACAATATATGATGTTCACAATGGTCAAAACTAGCTATTTGGAATGAAAAAATAAAAGTAAAGCAGCTATATGTAAAAAATGTATTACACAGCAGGTTAACCCTTTCATGACCAGGTTAAAAAGTCTACATCGGAACAGCGTTCCGATGTAGACAAATTGAAATCACGCGATTGTGCAAAAGATTGCGATATTTCAATTATGGGATCGGGTCTGGGGGGCGTCCCTAAAACGCTAGGAACGCCCTCCAGACCGCGATCAAATCCTGCAAGCCTAGTAGGCTTCAGGACAGCCGTTTGCGAAGACGTTGTATTCCGTCATAACGGCTTTAAAGCCCAGTGCCGTTGTGATGGAATACAACAGCATAACAGCATTAAAAGGTTAAATAAATCATTGGGAACACATCAAAAGGGAGAAATTGTTTACAAATAGTGCACACAATGTTCTAATTCATTGCACTACTGATTCTGTAATTGTCTGTTTAATCCCTGCAAAACCAAAACTGCAAGCACTGCAACTAATGAGCGGAACACAGCGAGAGATCTGAGGGGTTGTGCAAGTGGTACTGACTGACTCACCGGCTACTTCCTGCTCAGGAACAGCAGTACTCTGCAGCTCCTGTGTGGGACTTATTGCAATGCAATGTAATTGCAATGTATTTCTGTTATCTTGTTAGATAATAAAATCTCAGACAAGTCTAAACATTTTTAAAAGAAATTTAAATCGTGTTTGTTGAATTTGAAAAATCCATATATTGCTAAGTTGTTTTACTACACATAAGTGTTTCTTTGTTCTTTTGTTATCTTATGTTGAAAAGCAGGGATGTAATTTGAAGCCCTATATGGCAGCAGTTTTCCAAGAATATTCATTTGCAAGAGAACTAGATGGCAGCATTATTTCCTGCCATGTAGTGATCTAGACCAGGGCTTGACAAACTCAGGAGCCTGGGAGCCACTGGCTCCTAGAATTTTACCCCTGGCTCCTAAGTTTCTGGGTTATTCTCCATATATCTATATACAAATCCAACTATCTGGCTCCTAAATATTCTTACTTGCTACTAATTTTTAAACAGATTTGTCAAGCACTGATCTAGACAACCCCCTAGGTATCTCTTCAACACAGAATATCATGGTAACAAAGCAAATTTGTTAATAGAAGTAAATTGGAAAAAAAAATGGTATGCTCCGCCTGAATCACAAAAGAAAAATGTTGGGTTTCATTTCAATTTAAAATTAGGCCCCAGTGTTTTGGTTTAGAGTCTCCAAGATATCCATGGGTGCCCCACAATTCCCCCGGCTGGCACCAGTCATGTGTATGTGAGTTTACACTTCTGGCTCCTAAATTTACAAGCTGGCTCTTACATTTTGAACAAAATTGTCAAGCCCTGCATAAATATATTAATACAAAATGCTTTAATGTCCCTTTAACAGAACTGTTTTAAAGTGATTACAACTTCTGTTAACTTACGTTACACATATGTTAAAGGGACACTGAACCCAAATGTTTTCTTTCGTGATTCAGATGGAGCATGAAATTTTAAGCAACTTTCTAATTTATTCCTATTATCAAATTTTCTTCTTTCTCTTGGTATCTTTATTTGAAATGCAAGAATGTAAGTTTAGATGCCGGCCCATTTTTGGTGAACAACCTGGGTTGTCCTTGCTGATTGGTGGATAAATTCATCCACCAATAAAAAAGTGCTGTCCAGAGTCCTGAACGGAAAAAAAAAAGCTTAGATGCCTCCTTTTTCAAATAAAGATAACAAGAGAACGAAGAAAAATTGATAATAGGAGTAAATTTGAAAGTTGCTTAAAATTGCATGCTCTATCTGAATCACAAAAGAAAAAACATTGGGTTCAGTGTCCCTTTAACCTAGCATTATTTTATTTTTTTAGGGAAATACAAAAACATAAACCATAATTGTTCCTTAAAGGACCAGTAAATAAAGTAGATTTGCATAATCAACAAATGCATGATAAAAATACAATGCAATAGCACTTAGTCTGAACTTCAAATGATTAGTAGACTTTTTTTCTGACACATTTTAAAGTTATGTCTATTGCCACTCCCACTGCATCATGTGACAGCCATAAGCCAATCACAAATGCATATACGTATATCCTGTGAATTCTTGCACATGTTCAGTAGGAGCTGGTGACTCAAAAAGTGTAAAAATAAAAAGACAGCACATTATGTTAATGAAAGTAAATTGGAAAGTTGTTTAAAATAACAATCTATCTGAATCATTAAAGTTTAATTTGGACTTGAGTATCCCTTTAAAGGATAGTCTACTTGATTTTTCTTATTGCTTAGAAAAGATAGATAACGCCTTTACTACCTATTCCGTAGCTTTGCCCCACCAACATTGTTATATTAATATACTTTATAACCTCTAAATCTTTACTTGAACTCGCCTTATCTTAGTGCATTTTATTAGCTTTTCACAGCCAGGCAGCACTAGTTCATTTGTGCCATATAGATAACACTGTGCTCACTCCCATGGAGTTATGTGGGAACCAGCACTAATTGGCTAAAATACAAGTTTGTAAAAAAAAAAAAAAAACAACAACAAAAAAAAACACTGAAATAAGGGAGTAGATTGCAGAGGCTTAGATACAAGGTAATCACAGAGGTAAAAAGTGTATTAAAGGGACAGTGTACACCAATTTTTTTTTATATAACTGCATGTAATAGACACTAATATAAAGAAGAATATGCACAGATACTGATCTAAAAATCCAGTATAAAACCTTTTAAAAACTTACTTAGAAGCTCTCAGTTTAGCACTGTTGATGATGTTAGGCTGGGACACCCAGTGAAAGGAGCTGTGAAATCAGGAAAAGCAGACACCCCCCTCCCCTACATATGAAAAGACCCTTTAGACAAACAGGAGTAGCAGGACTCTGTAGACCTGGGTCTACATCTGATACTTTGGGCCTTGATTAGCAGTCTAAAAATCAGCACAATGTTATTTAAAAAAAAAAAAAAAAATAAGCAAATCTATGTATTGTTACAAAAACACTCCCAGGTGGGCTATATAAATGGATCATCTACAAAACATTTATGCAAAGAAAAATCTAGTGTGCAATGTCCCTTTAATATAAGTGTTAGTTGTGCAAAACTGGGGAATGGGTAATAAAGGGATTATCTATCTCTTTAAACAACAACAATTTTCAAGTAGACTGTCCCTTTATTCATTCAATCAGTATCAGCTTTTGATTAACTAGATACATTGTAATTGAAATTAACTCCATGGGGCATCCATTTGGTGGGTGTATACAGCATCTGCATACCAAAAAAAAGTCTGAAAGACTGCAGACTCTAGTAGACAGGGGCCAGTAAACTTAGTGTCTTGTATGTTTCTTGTACTCTGTGTATAGTGCTGGAGAGTCAGTTTGTGCATTACTAATAAATATATTTATTATTATATTAATAATACGCTCATAGGAGCCAATCACATGGTAATTATGCTTCTCTGCACTAGCACAATAGGAAAAACAGTGCATGTACACAAGTGCACGCCTTTTTAGACTCCAAGATTGTTCTTGGGCATGTGCATGAGGTCTTATTCTCAGAGTTAAAGGGATACTAAATCCAACAAAATTCTTTCATGATTCAGATAGAATGCAATTTTAAGCAACTTTCTAATTTACTCCTATTATCAATTTGTATTTGTTCTCTTTTTATCTTTATTTAAAAAGCAGGAATGTAAAGCTTAGGAGCCGGACCATTTTTGTTTCAGAACCTGGGTTACGCTTGCTTATTGATTGGCTGAATGTAGTCACCAATAAGCAAGTGCTATCCAGGGTTCTGAACCTAAAATGGTCCAGCTCCTAAACTTTATAATTCCTGCTTTTTAAATAAAGATAGCAAGAGAACGAAGAAACACTGATAATAGAAAGTTGCTTAAAATTGCATGCTCTGAATCATGAAATAAAAAAATTGGCTTTAGTGGCCCTTTAGAAAGGCAAAATCAGTGAACAGCATGCTATTGATATTTATGTCTCTATGAAGAAAACGGAAGAAATTGATAGTAAACACCAAAAATGTTATCGTTTAAAAAGATAGATAATCCCTTTATTTACCATTCCCCAGTTTCGCATAACCAACACTTATATAAATAAACTTTTTATCTCTGTAATTACCTTTCTATCTAAGCTTCTGCATACTGCCTCCTTATTTTAGATCTTTTGACAGACATGCATTTCAGGCAATTAGTGCTGACTCTTAAATAACTCCACGTGCATGAGCACAATGTTATTTATTTATGTAACATTAACCTAGAGACATCTGTGAAAAAATATAAAGGATTTTAAAGATTTAATCTCCCAAAACTTTACTTACCTTACCTTCCTTGCGGTTGCACCATTGTACTAAATGTAGTGCTTTTCCCTGCTTTCCCTTTGCCAGAGTGCTCTACATTTAGCTTAATGGCGCTACAGTGCGCCTGTGATGCGCTTTTGAGAAAGAGAAAAAAAAGAAGAGCAGAAGAGGCTGGCAAGAAAAGTTAGGTAAGCACAGTTTTGTGGGGTTAAATTTTTAGAATCCTTTTTTTTTCCCTCCAGGTGTCGTTAGGTTAATGATACATAATTCTGCACATAGTGCAGAATTATATAACATATTTACACTACTGTCCCTTTAAAGATATGTTTCTTAGGGGGTATCTTTAAAGAAAATGAGAGGGAGACATACAGACTATATACATTTCATATTTGTTGCAGTTCAGGTTATCTTTTGTAAAAAAAAAAAAAAAGAAAAAAAGAAATAGAATGTCCAAACACTTCACTTTGCCCCAAGCCCGGTCTCTTTGTGTTCCTTTACACGCAAAGTTATCTTATTACAAACATGAACAAACCTGTCTTATTGCTTACGCTTACACTTTCCAGGAAGTTAACAGGAAGAAAAAGTGGATAAAAAACAGTTTTTCGGCTACAATACCTGTCAGGCTAGGTGATATCTAGGTATGTGCATACACCCGGAATGCGGCATTCATTTCACAAACAAACCTTGAATATGGCTGCAACATTCAGATATTTTCTGCGCCAGATATATTAGTGCGAAAGTGCAACACACAAATATCTGTGAAAATCCAGCTATTTCTGTCTTAAAGGGACATGCCACCCACATTTTTTCTTTTATGATTTAGAAAGAGAATGCAATGTTAAACATCTTTCTAATTTACTTATATTATCTAATTTGTTTTATTCTCTTGATATTCTTTGATGAAAAGCATATCTAGATATGCTCACTAGCTGCTGATTGGTTGCTGCACATAGAAGCATCATGTGATTGGCTCACCATGTACATTGCTTTTTCTTCAAATAAGGATATTTAAAAAAATGAAGCAAAATAAATTATGGAAGTAAATTGTAATGTTGTTTAAATTTCTATTCTCTATCTGAATCATGAAAGAAAGATTTTGGGTTTAGTGGCCCTTTAAACTTTAACACGAATATATCCAGCACTGAAAATAGCTGAATGCCTCTGGCCATATACAGCATTTGTTTGTGAAACAAATGCAGAATTCAGAATTTAAAACACATATGGCTATTTTATTTATCAATTCTTTCAATGAAATGGTTAATAGTCCACACATAAGTGATTTGAGCCCCCTTTGTCAATGAAAATAGCATATTATAAATTGTGGTTTGCAAATTAATTTGAAATTTAGGAGCCAGGAAGAATTTAGGAGCTTATCAAGGGTGTCTGCATGTAGATATTTGCTAAAAAAACCCAAATAAAATGTAATCCAAAATACAACTTACATTTTTTTTCCAAAAAAAAAAATAACAGCACTGCAGTGCAATATGGGATACAATCCAAAATAAACATTTGCAGGCAACTAAATTGATAACTAGATATACATAATGCAGAGATAATGAATTATTGATTGTTAGCATATGTAATTTAACACTTAAAACATAAGTAATGGTACTAATGCACTAAGCAAGAATCAATACAGAGTATTTATGCCTCATAAAATAGATGATAGTTTTGGATTGTTTAAAATACATGATTTGATCTGCATTTAAGTGATCTATATAAAAAAAATATTATTATTATATTTAACCTCTCTGGCTTTACTTTTAAGGCTGTTCCATACCTTAGAAACTTTAATTCAAAAGTTTATAATTATATTCTATTTGGACTATCCATCATCAGTCACAATACAGAAACATCATTCACTCAAAAGTGAAACTGGATGTTAAAGTTTTACAATTGAAGAAGGGTCTGCAGGTCAACCTCTTTTTTTATTATTTAGTTTTTCAATATATTTTACCTCTGACATAGCAGTGATCTTATGCAGCATAACAGAAATATTGCCATCACTTTTTGATACACTTTATCTACTGTCCCAAAGACATCAAATGTGTGTTTTGTTATTTCATCTTGTGTTATTTTAACCCTTTCATTAATGTACTGATAAAAAGCAAAGGCTACTCCTCACTTCCGGTGGATTCCAGTCCGCTATGCGCTATCAAATAATTGATTAATCACGTGGTTGCCGAAAGCTCTAATTAGGCGCTTTGGGAGCATAGAATTTACTCAGAGCACTAATTTCTATTTGCTGCATTCCAAAACTTCTCTCTGTTTTAACACGTCCTCGAATTATAAATTAATCTATTCAATGCATAATAAAATGCACAGAGAAGGCATATTTAAAGTTTCTGCTATAAAATGGTTTCAGCTTTTGGCAAAGTTCACTTCCTTAAAAACATGAAGATTTTTTTCCATTTGTCTGCTATTTTAGACTAAAACTTTGAGCAGCTGCAAATGTAAATAAAACCACATGCATCCTGTTCCCTTCATATGCAGTTTATTTGTGCTAACTTAAATGCTTGACACATGCAGAAGAAAATAAAACATTTAAATTCTAACTTACTTGCAACTTTGCAGGACTTCAACGATTGTACCATTATTATTCCTTCTGCAGAAATGTACTGGAGAGAGAGTGATGCCTTGCAGCCAGGGAGGGGAGATCACTAGTACCACAGACTGACGTATACAGAGGTTTGTAGCACCAGAATGTTTTGCTGGGCGTGTACATAGGAAATAGCACCAGATTGTTACTAAAAGGGAGATCTGAAACTAGGGGCTGAATAGTGTAAATTGGTTTATTATCCAGAGAGACAGCAGTCCCACTGCAAACCAGCCAGAGGCAAAAGGTTATTATTTATGGAAATTGTTTTGTATATGGAAATTAGTTGTGTCTAAAGGCTGGGTGTATTTGCTTTGGTTTATCCCTAGTTTCATTGCCTTCCCCATTCATAGTAAATCAGAATTTCTGGCCTAAATGCTTGGTTTGTTTTTGTAGAAAAGTTGAAAATGTTTAAAGCCCATACAGACTGACTAGTACTATTGGCCTTTTTAGACCCCCCCCCCATCCCCCATATAATGAGAATGCTTTTAAAATGTTAATAATTTTTTAGTTTTTCTTTTCAAACTGAAGTGAACAACTAGCTTGAGGGATAGATGTTCGCTGGCTGCTGAGGAAAACACACCAATTGATGGGAAGTACTGTACAAGAATAATACAATTGCTTCTTTTCAAGGTGACTATTTTTAAAATTGAAAAAGCAGAAGCTTCAGTTAAAGGGACAGTAATACAGTAAAATAGTTTTTTTCTGTTAATGTATTTCCAATGACTTGTTATACCAGCTGCAGAGTATAAAGTGTACGAGAAATTGCATTTTCAGGTTTATTTGTGGATATGAAATTGCTGGTTTTGTGCTTTGAAACCACAGCCTATTGAAATGGGTTTAGCTTGCAGGTAAAATCAGATCTCATTATGTTATCACTTTGTGTACACACTCATGCTTCCTTATCTTGTGTCTGTTTGCAAACCAAACCCAATACATAGAGAGAAAAATAGAAAATTATTTTATTAGTTATCTCTTCTAACCCCCCCGGAAGTGTAATTTCTTCTGCTGGCTGAGTTTACATAACCTGTCGATAACCTGGACTCAAGTCTAAACACTTTCAGTATATGTGGGGATACCACAGGCTAAATTTGTTATTTAAAATGCAGAAATAAGGGTAAATGAGCTACTTGTAAACAATTCAATACACACCAGCAGGTAAAATAGTTCATTTGGAACAAATTAAAGGGGAGAACATTTTTGGGTAAACTGTCCCTTTAATCAATTCTTTAGTTTTGATGCTCTCAAATTACATTATAAATATACTAGACAATAAGCCTGCCCAGAAGACAGTCTATTTAAAAAACAAACAAAACTACACAAAATAAAAAATGTAAAATTACATTAAAAAAATTAACAAAGCTATCCAAAATAAAAAATGTAAACCTAAACTAATACCCCTATAAAAAAAATCCCTCCTAATCTAATACTAAACTACCAATAGGGCTTTTGTAGGGCATTGCCCTAAGTTAAACAGCTCTTTTACCTAAGCAAATTACCAATTACCCCCTAACAGTCAAACTTTATTATTTTGCGATGTGGGAGTTTGCGGTTTAGGTGTTTGTTAATACTTGGTGCGGGCGGTTAGTATTTTTTTGTTTGTTAAACTTTGTGTGCGGTTAGGTTTTCTTTGTTATTTCGTGCCGGCGGTTACGTGTTTTTTATTTATTTCTTGCGGGCGGTTGTGTTTTTTTTTTTTGTTTTTGTTTTTTTAGGCTTCGGGTTTGCCTACGCTGCATCCAGGTGGATTCTGAAAGTGGCAGGGTGGTGAAAGAATCCACCTACATTTTACACAGGACTATACAGTTGTACAGTACACGTGGCCGGACTTTTAGCCAACGGACATTTGGCCGAAACACAAGTGGCTGTCGGATAACAGTCCGGCCACGAGATAGATTTGATAGATAGATACATAGATTAGATAGATAGATAGATCAATAGATGCAATGGATACATTTGATAGATACGATAGATAGATTTGATAGATAAATAGATAGATTTGATAGATAGATAATTTCCCAGACAGAGAATTACAAGACGTGCGCCTGGGACCCATGGTAAGGTTCCCAGAGGCAGTTGCGGCGCCCGAGTCTCTGATTAGAACAGAGCACTCTGGAACGCATCTGCCCTCGGCCGTCATCGGAACATTCTTTAGCTTTCTGTCTGTCGGCCAAATGTCCGTCTGCCAAATGTCTGTCTGCCAAATGTCCTTCTGCATTTTGTCAGAGCACCTACAGTACATACTCAACAAATGTAAATAAAAGTATTAGTAAATGCAACAATCATTAGTAAATGCACTTTAATTCAATGTGCCCTACATTTAGAAAAGCCCATGAGCTCACTGTGTAAAGTAGGGTGGTTCCAGAAAGTAGAAATAATAGTTTAATATTAGCATTATCATGGGCTTAAATTACCCTCTCAAGATCTGTGTACTGAGATGTCCTAGGTTTTTGTTGCTTCTGACAACTAGAGATGCAGCATAGCCAATAGAATTACAGTAGCTCTTATTCTATTGGCTAATCAAATCAGCCAATAGAATTAAAGTAGCTTTCATCCGATTGGCTGATTTGAATTTGAAGGCTCAAATCAGCCAATAGGAATTCAAGGGACGCCATTTTTAATCGCGTACCTTGAATTCCGATTCAGTGTACGACGGCGATCGTATGAAGAGGATCCTCCACGCTCCATGGCTCCGGTCTTCAGTTCCTGCATCGCCGGTCTTCAGTTCCAGAGAGGACGGTCTTCAGCTCCGCGGGTCATCGGTCTTCAACTCCTCCGCTCCGCGTCGGCTGGTTCCTGGAAGAAGAGGTCGCCGCCTGGAAGAAGACTTCTCCGCCTGGAACAGGACCTTCTCCGCCGGTCTTTAGGACAGATAAGGAGCACTTGGGGGTTAGACTTAGGTTTTTTTAAGGGGGGTAGGGTGGGTTTTAGAGTAGGCGTGTGTGGGTGGTGGGTTGCAATGGGGGGGGTTGTTCTTTTTTTTTCACAGGTAAAAGAGCTGATTACTTTGGGGCAATGCCCCACAAAAGGCCCTTTTAAAGGGATACTAAACCCAATTTTTTTTTATTTCATAATTCAGATAGAGCATGAGATTTTAAGCACCTTTCTAATTTACTCCTATTATCAATTTTTCTTTGTTCTCATGCTATCTTGATTTGAAAAAGCAGTACTGTAAGCTTTAGAGCCAGACCATTTTTTGTTCAGCACATGGGTAGCACTTGCTGATTTGTGGCTAAATGTAGCAAACCAATCAGCAGCTCTACCAAGGTGCTGAACTAAAAAATGGGCCGGCTCCTAACCTTTGATTACTGCTTTTTCAAATCAAGATAACATGAGAACAAAGAAAAATTGATAATAGGAGTAAATTAGAAAGTTGCTTAAAATTGCATACTCTATCTGAATCATGAAAGAAAAAATGAGGGGTTAGTATCCCTTTAAGGGCTGGTAATAGAGCTGATTACTTTTTGTAATTTAGTTTAGGGTAGGGACATTTTTTTTATTTTGGGGGGCTTTGTTATTTTATTAGGGGGCTTAGATTAGGTGTAATTAGCTTAAAATTCTTGTGATCTTTTTTTTATTTTTTGTAATTTAGTGTTTTTTTTGTAGTTTAGTGTATTTAATTATATTTTAGTTTAGATAATTGTAGTTTATTTAATTATTTATTGATAGTGTAGGTGTATTTGTAACTTAGGTTAGGATTTATTTTACAGGTAAATTGGTAATTATTTTAACTAGGTAGCTATTAAATAGTTATTAACTATTTAATAGCTATTGTACTTAGTTAAAATAAATACCAAGTTACCTGTAAAATAAATATAAACCCTAAAATAGCTACAATGTAATTATTAATTATATTGTAGCTATATTAGGGTTTATTTTATAGGTAAGTATTTAGTTTTAAATATGAATATTTTAGTTAATAAGATTAATATTATTTAGATTTATTGCAATAATAATTAAGTTAGAGGTGTTAGCGTTAGATAGGGTTAATATATATAATATAATAACTATATTAACCCTAATATAATTAGGGTTAATATAGTTAATATAGGTGACGGCGGTGTAGGGGGGTCAGATTAGGGGTTAATATATTTAATATAGGTGGCGGCGGTGTAGGGGGATTAGATTAGGGGTTAATATATTTAATATAGGTGGCGGCCGTGTAGGGGGGTCAGATTACAGGTAAAAGAGCTGATTACTTTGGGACAATGCCCCGCAAAAGGCCCTTTTAACGGCTGGTAATAGAGCTGGTTACTTTGGGGCAATGCCCCGCAAAAGGACCTTTTCAGGGCTATTTGTAATTTAGTTTAGGGTACGGACATTTTAGTATTTTAGGGGGTAATACATTTATTATAGGTGGCAGTGGTGTAGGGGGATTAGATTAGGGGTTAATCATTTTAATATAGGTGGCGGCGGGGTAGGGGGATTAGATTAGGGGGTAATATAGTTGATATAGGTGGCGGCGGTGTAGGGGGATTAGATTAGGGGGTAATGTAGTTAAAATAGGTGGCGGCGGGGTAGGGGGCTCACATTAGGGGGTAATAATTTTAATATAGATGGCGGCTGTGTAGGGGGATTACATTAGGGGTTAATAATTTTAATGTAGGTGGTGACGGTGTAGGGGGATCACATTAGGGGGTTAGACATTTAATGTAGGTGGCGGCGGGGTCCGGGAGCGGCGGTTTAGGGGTTAAACACTTTATTAGGGATTGCGGTTGACAGGTAGATAGACATTGCGTATTCGTTAGGTGTTAGGTTTTATTTTGCAGGCAGTTTAGGGAGTTACGGGGCTCCAATACTCAGCGTAAGGCTTACTATGCCTGCATTTTGTGGCAAGGTGAAAATGGAGTAAGATTTCTCAATTTTCACCACGTAAGTCCTTACGCTGTATATTGGATACCAAACTGCGTGGGTTTGGTATACCTGTCTATGGGCCAAAAAACTACGGCCGAAGGCAGAAATATACGAGCGTAACTTCTATGTTACGCCGTATATGTGATACCAAACCAGCGCAAAATTTGGCGTTGCCGGCTTTTGCGGGCTACGCTGCATATCGGATCGGGCCCCAGCTTTTTAAAGTTGATTGCCACTGTGCAAAAAGTTATAAACTACAATTAGTAATTACTTCACTGTTCAAAATACTTATGGTCCTGATGAAGTGATACCAGATTCGCAATCTCTGGTTTAATGTCACTTAGCAGGGGTCTTAAATCACCATTGTCGCAGATCTAGAGTTGATTTCTTTGCTTGGGGCATAGTTGTACTATTGCACCGATAAATTTACTTTGTAGAAAGTGTATTTTACTTACCAAAGTGTTATGCAGTGAACCACCTAATAATTTCTGATGACAAAAGACTAAAAAACTTTAGATAGTTTAGTGTGTAGATAGCTGTGTTTCCTGCTACTACACAATTCCAAACTGTGCAGTTCATTTTAATAATCCATGTTAATTATGTCCAGCGTTAGCAAAACAAATAATGCAAGCCTTCAGTACAAGTAGGGTTGCCACCCAGTAGGTAATCGGCGATTAGGAGCCGGTGACGGCATTATTAAAATACCGGCAAGGCTTAAGCCGTTTTTTTTTTGCATCATATTAAACAAACGTTTAAGGCTTCTGTTGAAGCTGATATTAAGCGCTCGTGACTCTCATGGAGCACAGCTAAGCACATGCATAAACCTCACATGATAACAATCTATCTTTACTTGTCAGTTCGTACAAACATTGAACTCGAGCACTGATGCAAAGCCATTTAAATGCCTGCATTATAGCTTCACTAGGTTGGATCTGGCCGTGCTATCACGTCACTACATATGACGTTGAGTCCACTTTAGGGTCCTATAACCCGCACACATCACGAACGGTCATTTACACCTGCTCTCTCACATGCTTCAATAACACCAAGGAGATGCTGATCCCTAGTCTGTAGTCTTGGGCGAGATTACATATAAGTCACAGGCTTCGGTGCAAGCGTGGAAACCCACGCCGCCCGTAATTTCACCTTGCACATCGGGGTATTACATATACTGTGCCTTTAGATGCTAAACTGGCGTAAGTAGGACAAACTGGCGATCTTCTGAAATGTGCGCAAATACACATTTTAGTCGTTGCAAGTAACTTACGCCAGTATTATGTCCACGGAAAGTGTCAATAAAGAGTAGTTTTATGCAAATTAGGTTAACACTCGTAAAAATTAAACCGGAATTCAGATAAAATGCTACACGTAATTACGCTATTCATATATAAACCCATGCGCAGCCGCTATTTTATTCAGTGTGTTTTGGATTGTTCTTTGAGCTACAACACACTAAACTGGAGTGGAGGGTTAGTCAGAGTAGAGAGAGAGGCGCAAACAGAGGAGTTAGGTCGCATTGTTGTTGAGTAAGCTTGTACACTTACACATATTCTTACATATTGCATACACACACACACACACACACACACACACACATACACATATATATATATATATATATATATATATATTACACACACCACACTTTTTTTCTATCACCTCACATATATTTTATTTGATATTTACAGTGTGATGGGCTGAGTGTTTGGTTGTGATTGTGTGTGATTGAACTGGGAGTGTGAGTGTGTGTAGTGTGATTTAGTGTGAGGATGGCAGGGGGAGGAGGGGAGAGGAGTGGCAAGGAGAGGAGTATTGGATAGGAGGAGCAGTGGGGTCCCTGTCAGGGAGTAAGTGGAGTGAGGAGAGGGAGAGCCAGAAGGGATGATGGGAGGGGAGATGCCTGAGAGCCCCAGAAAGCAGGCACATCTAGGAGAGGGACAGAGGGTGCAGATGGGGGGAGGAGGGAGAGGCTAGGGAGGAACCCACACTAGGGACATCACAGGGAGAAAGCCAAGTGGCCATGGAGGATGAGAGGTTGAGATGTCCAAACTTCTCATTTGCGGAAAATGTTCCCCTTGTCCAGGCCATCATGGACAATTACAGTGCCCTCTTCGGGCAGGAGAAGGGCAAAGGCATTTCCAAAAATATAAAAACGGCATGGTTGGTGGTAGAGGATGCTGTCAACAGTGTGATCCCGCAGAGGACGAATGTTGAGGGCCTGAAAAAGCGCTGGAATGACTGCAATAGGCGGGTCAAAGAAGAGATGGGGCTGGAAGCTATGCACCAGAAGGGAACAGGCAGTGGTCCATCCCTGGATATAGAGTATAACACCTGGCAGGAGATGATACGCAGGGCCCCGAGTATCACAGCAGTCCGTGGACTTCCAGGGGTTCGAGACTCAGGGGCTGCAACCACAGCACATCATGCTGGTGAGTAACATCCCACACACTAGTATTATTTATATTTGAGATATAACATCCTTTAACATCACACATTTATGTACACAATGAGGAGCATGGTATTTGGCCTACTAACAAAAACATCTACAATTATACTTGACATTACTGCTACTTAACACAATGCAATTCATGATATGAGGTGGAATAGTGCAATACTAACATGTCTCGAGTAACACAGGCCACAAGCCACATGTAGAGTTTTTATTGAATAGACACATAACTATTGTATGAAACACATCCCTGTATACTGCTCATATTCAAATCAATCAGAGAACAACTCACAATGTGCACATGCATGTTATAGAGTTTGACATGAGAATCCGTATAGGCCCTAGCATGTATCAATGTACAATGTATGCCCACATAGACATATATCTTACTGTACTAATCCCTCTCATCCTTTGACCCCTCCACAGAACTTCATGTCACAAGGATACAAACATCCATACCGTCACCACCACCACCAGTCTTCAGGCAACCACAAGAACAGTATGCTCCCAGGCATGAGCATGGTTGGATGGCTTCAGTTGACCCGGGAGTGATGCCACCACCATTGCCATATGACCCCGGGCAAGATTCCTGGCCAGAGGAATATTCTTCCTTTGGCTTTGAGGGGGAGCCAAGACAGCCACAAAGGGTCCATGTATTTAATCATTATAGCAGACTTATATGGCTTTGGCGTTGCTTTTTGGTAATTAGAAGGCTGCTAAATGCCACTGCGCACCACACGTGTTTTATGCCCAGCAGTGAAGGGGTTAATTAGGGAGCTTTTAGAGTTAATTTTAGCTTAAGTGTAGTGTAGTAGACAACCCAAAGTATTGATCTAGGCCCATTTTGGTATATTTCATGCCACCATTTCACCGCCAAATGCAATCAAATAAAAAAAAATTGTTCACTTTTTCACAAACTTTAGGTTTCTCACAGAAATTATTTACAAACAACTTATGCAATTATGGCATAAATTGTTGTAAATGCTTCTCTGGGATCCCCTTTGTTCAGAAATAGCAGACTTATATGGCATTGGCGTTGCTTTTTGGTAATTAGAAGGCCGCTAAATGCCACTGCGCACCACACATGTTTTATGCCCAGCAGTGAAGGGGTTAATTAGGGAGCATGTAGACAGCTTGTAGAGTTAATTTTAGCTTACGTGTAGTGTAGTAGACAACCCAAAGTATTGATCTAGGCCCATTTTGGTATATTTCATGCCACCATTTCACCGCCAAATGCGATCAAATTTTAAAAAAACTTAAATATTTTCGCAATTTTAGGTTTCTCACTGAAATTATTTACTAACAGCTTGTGCAATTATGGCACAACTGGTTGTAAATGCTTCTCTGGGATCCCCTTTGTTCAGAAATAGCAGACATATATGACTTTGGCGTTGCTTTCTGGTAATTAGAATGCCGCTAAATGCTGCTGCGCATCACACGTGTATTATGGCTAGCAGTGAAGGGGTTAATTAGGTAGTTTGTAGGGAGCTTGCAGGGTTAATTTTAGCTTTAGTGTAGAGATCAGCCTCCCACCTGAAACATCAGACCTCCTGATCCCTCCCAAACAGCTTCCTTCCCTCCCCCACCCCACAATTGTCCCCGCCATCTTAAGTACTGGCAGAAAGTCTGCCAGTACTAAAATAAAAGGTTTTTTAAAAAAATATATTTTTTTAGCATATTTACATATGCTGTGGTGTAGCATCCCCCCTTAGCCACCAACCTCCCTGATCCCTCCCCATCTGCCTTATTGGCGGCCATCTTGGGTACTGGCAGCTGTCTGCTATTATTTCACAGTCAAAGAAGTGTTGTTTTTTCAAATGTACACTACTGTTACACCAGATATGAGTGGTGTCACTGGGCAAGTGGGCACAGTATACGCTGTGAGCCTGACACACACGCTGGCAGGCAGGCAACTGCAATTAGATTACACAGGAAAAAAAAAAAAAGCAGACTGGTGTTCTAGCCCTACAGAGGGCTTTTTGGGGTGCTGTCCTTACAGCAGAGATCAGATGAGTCCTTCAGGACTGTAGTGGACACTGAATACACTAGCCTAGCTATCGATTTCCCTATTTAATCAGCAGCAGCTACACTGTCCCTCCTCTCACTAAGAATGCAGCTTCCAAATGAATCTAAAATGGATGCTGTCCATTAGGTGGGAGGGTCTGGGAGGGAGGGTCTGCTGCTTATTGGCTGTAATGTGTCTTCTGACTGTGAGGTAGAGGGTCAAAGTTTACTCAATGATAAAGAATAGGGGGCGAATCGAACATTGCATATGTTCGCCCGCCGCGGCGAACGCGAACATGCTATGTTCCCCGGGAACTTTTCGCCGGCGAACTATTCGCGACATCACTACCCACATCGCAATATGCGGTATGCATTATGCGAATTTGTTCATATGTTAACAACATACCAATATCGCATATGCATAGTACAGTTGTAAATACATATGGGGTTATAACTAAATGTTTATCGATTTAAGTGAATATGTTACATATGCACAACCGGAAGTGATGTTACTACTCTTCCAGTTACACGAGACATTGGAATGCAAACATGCGTTCCAGCACTAGCGTTTGGCGCCACTGACACATTAGACAGGTAGGGGATTTGATTCTTTGATTTGTGCACTATTGTCAGGGTTTTTTTCCTGCTTTGTTTGCCATGTGCTGCTGGCAGCCATTTTACTCACCTATCTTGCTGACTCTGGTGCATAGTGTGTGATGCTGCTCATTTCCTGCATGCCCTTTTATGACCAGACTGGTGTACATCATCCATGTGAGACAGGTTGCAGTCTCAGAATTGTGATGTCATCACTTATTATTTAAAGGGCCTCTGTTCAGTATGCTTTGCCCTTGCGTTGTCTCAGACCTGTTTGTGAGAGTTCCTGTGTATTACCTGGATGTCTGACGTCCCTCCTGGTTCCTGATCCCTGGCTTGTTCCTGACTCTGCTGTTCTCCTTGTTCCTGATACCGGCTTGTCTGAATATTCGCTTTGGCTCCTGACTTGGCTCGTCTGACTACCAGCTCTGGTTTTGACTCCTGGCTTGTTATTTGACTTGTGGACTTTTTATTATTTTTTGCTATTAATAAATGTATGATTATTTTTGCACTTTTTGTCTCAGTCTGATTCCTGGCACCCTGACATTACACAAGGGCCATGAATCCTGATGGTGCTAATAATCCACCTTTACCTACCATCATTTCCAGAATGGATGAACAGGATCACCGCTTGGATCAATTTGCACTACCCCTGCAAACCCTGCTGACTCGCACTGCACATTTGGACCAAAGTGTTCCGCAAGTTATGGCTGCTCCTGTTCCTACTAAGGAGCATGTCCGGTTCTGCACCTCTACCTCAGAGATATGGAGGTGATCCTATTCAGTGCAGAGGGTTTTTGAACCAGGTGGGCATTTACTTTGAGATGTTACCTCAGGCTTTTCCCTCTGACAGAGCTAAGGTGGGATTTCTCATCTCGTTACTCTCTGACACAGCTCTTGCCTGGGCTAATCCCTTGTGGGAGACTAATAAACCTGTGATTTCAAATTACCCTGAATTTGTGGCCTCCTTTCCTTCTCTGCTGCTAAACGACTCATCTCCATTCAGCAAGGTACGAGATCTGTTGCTCAGTATGCCATTGAGTTCCGTACGCTTGCTGCAGAGGTAGGTTGGAACAATGAAGCCCTTGTTGCCGCCTTCTTTCATGGGCTCTCTGATGCGATTAAAGACGAAGTTGCTGCCAGAGATTTACCAGAGGATCTTGAGGCTTTGGTGTCTTTTTTTATCCTAATTGACATCAGACTCAGAGAGAGGCCCTCTTTCAAGGAGCGCTTGCGGAAGCCTCCTGTTCCTTTGTCTCCTACGTGTTCGTTCCCACCCATGCCTCCCTCTCCTCCCATGCCTCCTGATCCCGAGTCACCAGGTACTGCTGAGCCGATGCAGTTGGGATTCACGCGTCTCTCCACGTCGGAGAGGGCCTTTAGGAGGAGGGAGGGGCTCTGCCTCTATTGTGGGTTACAGGGCCACCTTTTGAAGTCTTGTCCTACACGGCCGGAGAAACGTTTACACCTAAGGTCCTGTCGGGGGCAGACCTTGGGTGGTTTATCCTCGTCCCCGGAACTGCTAAAGGAGAAACCTTTGGTCACGGTTGTCCTTTCCTGGGTGGACTCCTCCATAGTCACCCAGGCTCTTGTTGACTCCGGTGTTGCGGGCTATTTCATTGACAGTGCTTTTGCATCAAAGCACTCCATTCCTGTTTTGCCTCGGTCCGTTCCGCTTGCTATTGAGGTCATTGATGGCAGGCCCCTTCAGCGCGCACTTGTTACTCACGAGACCGTTCCATTATCCATGGCTGTTGGGACTCTCCATTTTGAAACCCTCCCGTTCCAGGTGATAAATTCTCTGCTTTTTCCAGTCTCGATCCCAGTCTCGACAGGCGCAGGTCCGAAATTTTGTCTTGGGCTCTGCAATGTATTTCTACTTGTCTTCGGAAACCAGTTAAAGTCTTGTGCACTTCTTCAGTATCTCAATTGCCAGAGGAGTACCAAGAGTTCCTAGACGTTTTGACAAAGTGCGTTGCCTCCTCACCGGTCTTACGATCGTGCCATAAACCTGCAACCCGGAGCCATTCCTCTTCGGGGCCGGGTTTACCCTCTGTCTGTTGTGCTATGGAGGAGTATGTTGCCGATGCTCTGTCGTGGGGGATAATCCGCAAATCCTGCTCTCCTGCAGGGGCTGGATTTCTTTGTGAAGAAAAAGGGTTGCAAGTTAAGACCATGCATCGATTATAGAGGTCTTAATCGTCTTACCATTAAGAATGCTTACCCTATTCCGCTCATTACGGAACTCTTTGTCCGCCTCAAGGGAGCTACGGTCTTTTCTAAACTTGATTTGAGCAGAGGGTACAATCTCATTAGGATTAAGAAGGGCCACGAATGGAAAACAGCATTTAACACCAGGAGCAGGCATTATGAGTATCTTGTAATGCCCTTTGGCCTATGTAATGCTCCCGCTGTTTTCCAGGAATTTATTAATGATGTCCTACGAAATATGTTGCAACAGTGTGTTGTGGTGTATTTAGACGACATCCTCATACACTCGCCCACGCTTGAGGCTCATTGTTTTGATGTTACACGGGTTCTTCAGAGACTACGTGAGAACGGCCTGTTTTGTAAACTCGAGAAATGTGAGTTCCATCAGACTCAAGTAACCTTCCTAGGTTATGTTATCTCCGTTGCAGGGTTCTCCATAGATCCTGACAAGTTGTCTGCAGTTCTGTCTATTCAGCGTTTTTTGGGGTTCGCCAATTACTATAGAAAGTTTATTAAAAACTTTTCTTCCTTGGTCAAACCTATCACAGACATGACCCGTAAAGAGAATGATCCACTCCATTGGTCACCGACTGCCATTAAGGCCTTTGATAGTCTTAAGACTGCCTTTGCTGCTGCTCCAGTTCTGGCTCATCCTAACCGTGCCCTGCCTTTCATTCTTGAGGTCGATGCTTCTGAGACTGGAGTAGGTGCCCTCTTGTCTCAACGTCCTATGCCTGATGGTTCTTTGCATCCGTGCGGTTTCTTCTCTAAGAAATTGTCTCCAGCGGAGTGCAATTATGAAATTGGCGACAGGCAATTAATGGCCATAATTGTTGCACTCAAGGAATGGAGGCATCCTCTCGAGGGTACTAGCGTACCAGTGCTCATTCTTACTGACCACAAGAATTTAACTTATCTATCTGAAGCAAAACATTTGTCGCCCGGACAGGCCAGATGGGCGCTTTTTTTGTCTTGGTTTAATTATGTGTTTTCCTACCTGCCTGGTAGTAAGAATGTTAGGGCTGATGTCCTCTCTCGACAATTTTCCCCTCTGTTCAAGGAGGAGTCTGTACCTACTCCAGTTATACCTCCTGATCATATTTTGGCTACCATACATACTAACTTGACTTCTCCCTTGGGGGAGGAGATCCTGGCGGCACAAACCAATGCACCTCCTGAGAAACCTAGTGGTAAGTGTTTTGTCCCTGAGAATCTTCAAACTAAACTTTTGCAAACTTACCACTATCCTAAAGCCGCAGGTCACCCAGGCAAGAACCAAATGATATGGTCTGTCACTCGTCTATTCTGGTGGCTAGGTCTTTGTTCTGATGTTGCTGCGTATGTTGCCTCCTGCTCAGTTTGTGCACAGAATAAGACTTCTCGATGTCTTCCTGTATGTCTTCTTCAACCTATTGCTAATGGTGAGCGTCCTTGGACACATCTTTCCATGGACTTCATTGTCGAGCTCCCTGTTTCCAATGGCAATACTGTTATCCTTATGGTGGTTGACCGTTTTTCTAAAATGTCACATTGCATTCCCTTGAAGAAGCTGCCTACCGTTCAGGAGCTTGCTTCAATTTTTGCCCGGGAGGTCTTCCGTTTACATGGGTTACCCAAGGAGATAGTGTCGAACCGGGGTAGCCAGTTTGTCTCCAGATTTTGGCATTCCTTTTGTTCTCAAATGGGGATCCAGCTTTCCTTCTCCTTGGCATATCACCCTCAATCCAATGGGGCTGCGGAACGGTCTAATCAAGCTCTGGAACAGTTCCTCCGTTGCTATGTCTTGGATCACCACAATAATTGGTCTGAACTGTTACCTTGGGCTGAGTTTGCTCGTAATAGTGCTATTAATGCTTCCTCCAAGTTATCCCCGTTCATGGCGAATTATGGGTTTCAAACATCCTTGTTGCCTGATTCATTCATGTCTCAGGGTATTCCAACTTTGAAGGAGCATCTCCGGCAACTCCGTTCCACATGGGTGCAGATTCAGGATTGCCTTCATCGTTCTATGCAGTGCCAAAAGTTCCAGGCTGATCATAGGCGTCTGCCCGCGTCTTCCTACCAGGTTGGTGACAGGGTTTGGCTGTCCCCCCGCAACTTGAACCTTCGTGTGCCTTCCAATAAACTGGCTCCCCGTTATGTTGGTTGTTTTCAAATACTCCGACGGGTCAATCCTGTGGCCTACGCTCTTGACCTTCCTCCTGCAATGTGCATCTCCAATGTTTTTCATGTCTCCCTCTTGAAACCATTGGTTTACCACTGTGTTGCCTCATCCCCATCCTATCTTTGTTGACAATCATGAAGAATATGAGGTCAGCAGCATTATTGACTCTCGTATGTCCAGGGGCCGCGTACAGTATTTGGTTCACTGGAGGGGTTACGGTCTGGAGGAGAGTTAATGGGTTCCCTCCTCTGATGTTCATGCTCCCGCCCTCCTCTGTGCCCTCCATGCCTGTTTCCCCAATAAGCCTTTTGTCCTCCCGCGGGGGAGGGGTCGTTTAAGGGAGGGTACTGTCAGGGTTTTTTCCCTGCTTTGTTTGCCATGTGCTGCTGGAAGCCATTTTACTCACCTCTCTTGCTGACTCTGGTGCATAGTGTGTGATGCTGCTCATTTCCTGCATGCCCTTTTATGACCAGACTGGTGTACATCATCCATGTGAGACAGGTTGCAGTCTCAGAATTGTGATATCATCAATTATTATTTTAAGGGCCTCTGTTCAGTATGCTTTGCCCTTGCGTTGTCTCAGACCTGTTTGTGAGTGTTCCTGTGTATTACCTTGCTGTCTGATGTCCCTCCTGGTTCCGGATCCCTGGCTTGTTCCTGACTCTGCTGTTCTCCTTGTTCCTGTTACCGACTCGTCTGACTACTCGCTTTGGCTCCTGACTTGGCTCCTCTGACTATTCGCTTTGGCTCCTGACTCGGCTCTTCTGACTACCAGCTCTGGTTTTGACTCCTTGGAATTTTTATTATTTTTTGCTATTAATAAATGTGTGATTATTTTTGTACTTCTCGTCTCAGTCTGATTCCTGGCACCCTGACAACTATAAATTGTGTGTTTTTCTTCACTTTTATCATTCTGATGAAGGGGATAACATCCCTGAAAACGTTCCATTAAAAAGTTATCTTATTGATTTGAAAAAGCCATGTGAGTGCAATTTTTTGTTTGAATATATATATAACAAAGAAGATTTGCAGTTACCCAATGCACATATTTTCAAATTAACATACATCAATATGTATGTGACTATATATGTGTATGTGCAAATATATGATCATGTTTGTGCCATAACATTATTTGCAATTAAAATTTTATTAGCTGAATGTTACAGTTGCAAATACAATGTCAAAATAAAAATATTCGTTTAACAGTGAGACAGGCTAGCATAGGGTCTAAGATGGGTTCACCCATTTGGCATATTGAGTATTTGTAGCCATGCAGTCTCACTAAAGCTAAACATCTAGAGAATCTGCCTCTTTTTGGCTCCGCCCTTTTTTGACTCCACCCATTTTGTCTCTGCCCTCACTCATGGCCGGTATTTTTTTAGAAAATTCGGGTCGTAAAAAAAATTTTGGTTCGAGACATTTGTAATAATTCAATATGTGTTGGTAATACATTTATTTGTGTCGTTCCAAATTTTGAAATTCGCATGCATTCAAAACCGTTACCGAATTATTATTAATGTCGGACCAAATCTTTATTACGGACCGAATCGTTATTTCTAACTAATGTTCCGGCGACTGCTGAAACATAATTATGTTAAACCGCCTCCACCCACGCCACCACTAAATAAAGCTATTAACCCCTAAATCGCCGTCCCCCCACATCACTAACACTACCTAAACCTATTAACCCTCAAACCGCCGCCCCCCCCCACCTCGCCGACACTAAATAACAAAATAAAGTTATTAACCCTGAAACCACAGTTCCCCGACATTACCGACACAAACTAAACCTATTAACCCCTAAACCGCACCCCCCCCAGATCGGCAACACTACCTAAACCTATTAACCCCTTAAGCACAATTCCCAAACATCGCCAACACTAACTAAACCTATTAACCCCTAAACCGCAGTTCCCCGACAATGCCGACACTAACTAAACCTATTAACCCCTAAACCGTGCCCCCCCACATTGCCAACACTAAACCTATTAATTAACCTCTAAACCGCCAGCCCCCACATCGCAACAACCTAAATTAAACTATATTAACCCCTAAACCTAACCCCCCTAACTTTAACATAATTTAAATAGACCTAAATTAAAGTTTAAATTATTAACTAAATAACTAATTATTGAAATGTGTGCACTCTATCTAGATCACAAACAAAAACAATTTTGGTGCTAGCAGTCATAATGCAATAGTAAATGAATAAATAAGAGAGTAGTCACAGCTAAAAAATAGATGCTGTGAAAAAGAATGACAAGGCAGCACTCAAATTGCATAAATAACAAGTGGTTTATTTGGTAAACCTACATATGTCAAAGACAAAATTCCCAAAACCCTTAATTACAATAAAAGGAGTGACTAATAAACCCAGGCCTAGTTAGTACTTTATCTGACACACTACCGTAAAACTGCGGTTATTACAAGTGATTGTTAGAAGTATATAACATATTTTAACTATGCACTGTTACAAACAAACAATGTGTGAAAGATAAACTGTTGCAACAAAATTCAAAAGAGACACAGATTAACAAATGTCCGTTTTAACAGAGCACTTAGTGTGAATCACACGCTCTGTAAATGAAATGTGTTACAAAGAAGCAGTTCCAGCGTTACTGATTGGAAAACCAACTGTTATAGATTTACTGAGCAAACAGTCTCACCACATTCGCGGTACAAAGTTCCAGTATTCGCTCCAACACTAGCTTTTATAATTACCACTTGATCACTCCAAACTATGCATATTTCTCATGCCGGATCCTGGTAATTCTCAAAACAAAGTGATTTGTGTTAAGGCTCCATTACGGTTTTAATGCCTCCTTGTATTTACAAAACCGGAACTTCTATTCAAGACTGCTGCGTGCTTGTCAGTTGTTAGAACCACATCATAGTAACTCGGTATGCTTTAAACCAGCTGCCAGGGACTTGGCACTCCACTTCAAACAGTTGCCGCTTCACAAAACGTCAGGCATGACGCATTTCGCCCCTCCCCTTAGTGGGCTGACTTTAGGGCTTCATCGGATGCTTGTCTGTGGTGAAAACACCCCTTTTATAGCACAATAGCTAATTTAAATATTTAATTGATGACAGTTTTAGCACCATATTGCAACCTCATATTCAAAGATAAACAAAAACTTTTAATTGCACAAACATTATATTTGTTAAATAATTACATGTTATGCAACATATATTTGGGTTTTTCTTTTCCATTCTGGGATCGCAAAATCAAAACTACACAATTTATCTACCATTGCAATTTTTACATCTCAAAACTTTTTCTTATCTTTTAGGCTAAACTAATGACTATTATATACACAACTGAAATAATGTAAGTATAGAGATACCAAAAGGTTCTTTAACATGTGTCCCCTACTAGGGAAAGTTCTACAGAAAGCATGAGAAATCTATTTTTTCATTAAGGCCATTTGGAGCCAGAGTATTTAATCGATAAATCCATCGGGATTCATTCCTTAATAGCATATTATCAACATCACCACCACGGCGGTGCTGTTTTATGTGCTGAATGCCAGTTACTTTCATAATAGTAAAATCAGAATTATGATATAATTCAAAGTGTCTGGCCACTGGGCTATCCTGCTCTTTGTTCTTAATGTCATCCCTATGCTCTCTGACTCGATCTTTCAGGTCACGCTTAGTTTTCCCTATGTAAAATAGGGGGCATGAGCAGTGCAAGAGGTAAATGACACCTGTAGTGTTGCAGGTTATCCATTGTTTTATATTGTATTGTCTACCTGTTAGAGTTTCAAATTTACATGTTTTTTGTATAAACCTGCAGTACACACAATGCCCACAAGGGCTACAGCCTTGCCATTTGCCTCTTGTGCTTAACCAATTGGTTTTCGGTTCTCTTGTGTATTCACTTCTAACAAGCTTATCCTTAAGACTGTCAGCTCTGCGTGCTGTCAACAAAGGGAAGTCTCCTACATAGTCTTTTAGTTCAGTATCAATAGTCAACATGTGCCAATATTTATTCAGGAGGGGCGAAACGCGGCATGCCTGACGTTTTGTGAAGCGGCAACTGTTTGAAGTGGAGTGCCAAGTCCCTGGCAGCTGGTTTAAAGCATACCGAGTTACTATGATGTGGTTCTAACAACTGACAAGCACGCAGCAGTCTTGAATAGAAGTTCCGGTTTTGTAAATACAAGGAGGCATTAAAACCGTAATGGAGCCTTAACACAAATCACTTTGTTTGGAGAATTACCAGGATCCGGCATGAGAAATATGCATAGTTTGGAGTGATCAAGTGGTAATTATAAAAGCTAGTGTTGGAGCGAATACTGGAACTTTGTACCGCGAATGTGTTGAGACTGTTTGCTCAGTAAATCTATAACAGTTGGTTTTCCAATCAGTAACGCTGGAACTGCTTCTTTGTAACACATTTCATTTACAGAGCGTGTGATTCACACTAAGTGCTCTGTTAAAACGGACATTTGTTAATCTGTGTCTCTTTTGAATTTTGTTGCAACAGTTTATCTTTCACACATTGTTTGTTTGTAACAGTGCATAGTTAAAATATGTTATATACTTCGAACAATCACTTGTAATAACCGCAGTTTTACGGTAGTGTGTCAGATAAAGTACTAACCAGGCTTGGGTTTATTAGTCACTCCTTTTATTGTAATTAAGGGTTTTGGGAATTTTATCTTTGACATATGTAGGTTTACCAAATAAACCACTTGTTATTTATGCAATTTGAGTGCTGCCTTGTCATTCTTTTTCACAGCATCTATTTTTTAGCTGTGACTACTCTCTTATTTATTCATTTACTATTGCATTATGACTGCTAGCACCAAAATTGTTTTTGTTTGTGATCTAGATAGAGTGCACACATTTCAATAATTAGTAATTTGGACATATGCAGCTGATTTAATGCTGTTTCAGTTGAGCACCTATCCTTGATTACGAACCGAGTGGAGTTAATTTATTATTTGGTATCCTCCATATTGTCAAGAACGCTGTTGTTTTTCATTCTGGGGTGGAAAAATGGCATTTAAAATTACTGATGAAAGATGGCAAAGTGATGTGAGTGAAGCTTTTAAAGCCACAATTATCATTGATGAGCAAAACATTGATGAAAAAAGTGAGGATGTGTTTACAGCGTTTAAACTATATAAAGCTAAAGCTATTAAAGAATTGAAACTTAAATGGGAGATTGCTAGCCTTGAGAACTATGTCAGAGAAAAACTGGACCCTGGCATTAGTTTAAGAGGACCAAATGCTGATAATGAATTTGTTGCAAAATGGAATGCAATTCTAACTAAATGTACAATTGAACTGATGGAATTAATGATATCAGAGGATACAATTAAGTTAGAAGAAAGTAAGATTGAAGTAGAAAAGGCATATATAGCTGTAAATATTTTTTCTGTAGATCCAGCTTTCGAAAAACTAAATAAAGAGATTCAAAGGAATCTAGATAAATTACAAAATGAAGTGAAATTTAGAAAGAGGAAAAAATTAATGAGAGATCAGGATGATGAAAGGAAAAACAAGATCTATATCTACAGAAACAGTAATAACAGCAGGTTTTCATATGACTCAGGGACTGACAACTCAGATAATGAGCAAAATGAAATTGTGTCAGGCTCTTCTTCAGACCTGCCCCCTTTAGGCGGAAAACAAGGAGGGGGGGGCAGGAGAAAGAGAGGGAGGTGGACGCTCTTCAAACAGGAGAAGAGGTGGTGGGAGGTACAAGAACAACAGAGGTACACGGATGTTAACCAGGAATCAGAGGGTATAACCTCTATTCTTGGCTCACACGGATCTGGGGGTGTTGACACCCTCAGGGTTGTGAACTTATCTTCCGTCCCCCTTTCCCTCACACAAATGTCACTGCTAAGTAAAGGTTTGTCGTTCTGTCCATCAGCACATCTGGATAAATTTGAATTCATAAAAGACCTAAACTTATTTGCCAGGAAGTTGGTACTTAAAAAAGTGATGAATAGAAAAATGGGTCCGGATGTGCCTCTGGACAGAAGTGACAAACCTGCCCTGGATGATTTACTGTCACTCTTAGAGGAGCAAAATGAGGATGTTGATATTACTCAACACCCTAAAAAATCCAATTTTAGACCGACTTCAAAATACATGCCCCCACTCTCAACAGCTCCAGAGATTCAAAACTTTGTAAGATGCGTTGAAAGAGAGATTGGGGATCTACAAGGATGTGAAGTTGTTCAGGATAATTTGAGTTTAGATGAGAGAAGGTCTCTCAAAGAATTACTCAATAGTAAGGGACTCATTTTTAAATCATCCGACAAGGGTGGTAATTTGGTGGTCATGAATGATCATGACTATGTGACAGAAATCCAGAGGCAATTATCTAATACTACACAGTATGAATTGACAAACAGAACTGCATTTGATACATCTTGTAATGAGCTTTTGTTTATTCTCAATGATGCTTTGAGAGAGGGGCTAATAACAACCAAAGAACATGCATTCATGTTCAAAAAGTTTCCAATTGTGCCAACCTTTTACTGCATCCCCAAGCTGCATAAAAGCATGAGCAAACCGCCGGGACGACCAATTATCTCGGGCATAGGGGGGCCTATGGAAGGAGCGAGTAGATATATAGACTACTTTATGAGACCCTTTCTGAGTTCATTGCCCTCCTATGTCCAGGATACTTCGGATGTCCTTAGGAAATTAGATGGCATTGACGTTGATGAAGACACATGGTTAGTGACCCTTGATGTCGAGTCGTTATACTCCTCGATCCCCCATAATGTGGGAATCAGAGCAACCAGATATTTTCTTGAACAAAGAGGGCATGATTTTCAAAAACATACTGATTTTGTAATCTCTTTGTTACAACTCATTTTGAACAATAATATATTCCAATTTGATGGAAGATATTATAGACAGCTCCAAGGCACGGCCATGGGTGCCACATGTGCCCCCACATATGCCTGTTTACACCTAGGCTTATGGGAGGCACGAGAGGTTTTTTCGTGTTTTGAATCCCTAGTGGAGGCACATGTGGCACTCTGGCTCCGCTATGTGGATGATATTCTACTCCTGTGGCGGGGCAGCAAAGAGTTGTTAGAAAATTTCTTGAGTATTTTGAACTCTGACAATGGGTACAACATCTTTCTTACATGTGAAATGAGTAAAGATGAAGCAACTTTCTTAGATCTTTCAATTAGGAAAGAAGGTAGACATCTAACCACTAGGGTCCATCGCAAATCAACGGCCACTAATAGCCTTTTACATGCTACTAGCCACCATCCTGAATCCTAAAAACTGGCATTCCAGTTGGCCAATTCCTTCGGTTGAGAAGGAATTGTTCCGACTTAGAGGAGTTTGAATCACAGGCCAAAGACATGTTGTCTAGGTTCCTTGAAAGAGGATATTCTAAGAGACAGGTTAAAAGGGCCGGGACAAGGGCTAGGAACAGCACAAGAAATGATTTGCTCTATAAACATAATGCAGTTAAAAGGAATGGTGATAAGGTACGCCTCATAACTAAGTACAACGCACACTGGGGCAAACTTAGAGACATAATGAATAAATATTGGCACATGTTGACTATTGATACTGAACTAAAAGGCTATGTAGGAGACTTCCCTTTGTTGACAGCACGCAGAGCTGACAGTCTTAAGGATAAGCTTGTTAGAAGTGAATACACAAGAGAACCGAAAACCAATTGGTTAAGCACAAGAGGCAAATGGCAAGGCTGTAGCCCTTGTGGGCATTGTGTGTACTGCAGGTTTATACAAAAAACATGTAAATTTGAAACTCTAACAGGTAGACAATACAATATAAAACAATGGATAACCTGCAACACTACAGGTGTCATTTACCTCTTGCACTGCTCATGCCCCCTATTTTACATAGGGAAAATTAAGCGTGACCTGAAAGATCGAGTCAGAGAGCATAGGGATGACATTAAGAACAAAGAGCAGGATAGCCCAGTGGCCAGACACTTTGAATTATATCATAATTCTGATTTTACTATTATGAAAGTAACTGGCATTCAGCACATAAAACAGCACCGCCGTGGTGGTGATGTTGATAATATGCTATTAAGGAATGAATCCCGATGGATTTATCGATTAAATACTCTGGCTCCAAATGGCCTTAATGAAAAAATAGATTTCTCATGCTTTCTGTAGAACTTTCCCTAGTAGGGGACAAATGTTAAAGAACCTTTTGGTATCTCTATACTTACATTATTTCAGTTGTGTATATAATAGTCATTAGTTTAGCCTAAAAGATAAGAAAAAGTTTTGAGATGTAAAAATTGCAATGGTAGATAAATTGTGTAGTTTTGATTTTGCCATCCCAGAATGGAAAAGAAAAACCCAAATATATGTTGCATAACATGTAATTATTTAACAAATATAATGTTTGTGCAATTAAAAGTTTTTGTTTATCTTTGAATATGAGGTTGCAATATGGTGCTAAAACTGTCATCAATTAAATATTTAAATTAGCTATTGTGCTATAAAAGGGGTGTTTTCACTACAGACAAGCATCCGATGAAGCCCTAAAGTCAGCCCACTAGGGGGAGGGGCGAAACGCGTCATGCCTGACGTTTTGTGAAGCGGCAACTGTTTGAAGTGGAGTGCCAAGTCCCTGGCAGCTGGTTTAAAGCATACCGAGTTACTATGATGTGGTTCTAACAACTGACAAGCACGCAGCAGTCTTGAATAGAAGTTCCGGTTTTGTAAATACAAGGAGGCATTAAAACCGTAATGGAGCCTTAACACAAATCACTTTGTTTGGAGAATTACCAGGATCCGGCATGAGAAATATGCATAGTTTGGAGTGATCAAGTGGTAATTATAAAAGCTGGTGTTGGAGTGAATACTGGAACTTTGTACCGCGAATTTGGTGAGACTGTTTGCTCAGTAAATCTATAACAGTTGGTTTTCCAATCAGTAACGCTGGAACTGCTTCTTTGTAACACATTTCATTTACAGAGCGTGTGATTCACACTAAGTGCTCTGTTAAAACGGACATTTGTTAATCTGTGTCTCTTTTGAATTTTGTTGCAACAGTTTATCTTTCACACATTGTTTGTTTGTAACAGTGCATAGTTAAAATATGTTATATACTTCGAACAATCACTTGTAATAACCACAGTTTTACGGTAGTGTGTCAGATAAAGTACTAACCAGGCCTGGGTTTATTAGTCACTCCTTTTATTGTAATTAAGGGTTTTGGGAATTTTGTCTTTGACATATGTAGGTTTACCAAATAAACCACTTGTTATTTATGCAATTTGAGTGCTGCCTTGTCATTCTTTTTCACAGCATCTATTTTTTAGCTGTGACTACTCTCTTATTTATTCATTTACTATTAACTAAATAATACCTATTTAAATCTAAATACAAAGTAACTTACCTGTGAAATAAAACCTAAGCTAGCTACAATATAACTAATAGTTATATTGTAGGTAGCTTAGGTTTTATTTTTCATAAAAAGAGAGAAGCGCTCAACCTGGGAACGAACAAAAGCATAATAGCTTGTTCTATGGCTAGTTACCACCCAAGAAGCAGCCTCTTTTTGCTCAACATGTGCCTTTCACAGAGAAGAACTTTCCTGAAGCATATCAGTCCGATCCTGACTAAACAGTACAGTCCAGCCCCGAAATACCAGGCAATACCTCTCTGAATGAGAGAAACAGCAAAATAATAATATACTTTTTACCTCTGTGATTACCTTGTATCTAAGCCTCTGCAAACTGCTCCCTTATTTCAGTTCTTTTGACAGACATCAATTTTAGCCAATCAGAGCTTGGTCACTGAAACTCCACGTACGTGAGCACAGTGTTATCTATATGACACACATGAACTAATACCCTCTAGTAGGGTTGCACCGATACTAGTATCGTTATCGGTGCCGATACCAAGTATTTGCATGAGTACTTGTACTCGTGCAAATGCACCGATACTTAAACCGATACCTCCAATTCCTACCCATATGCCATCTTGTGGCATTTTTCAAACTGCATGTTCCCATTTCATTTTAAGCTGGAGTGGAGACTTAACTAAAAATTGTTCTGCCAATACAAATTGCTGTTATTTGTATTATTGTACATCAGAGCAGTCATTCAGACAAACCCCTGGTACTGGGCAGTTAATAAACTGAGATTTAATGGCCCAAAAATATCTTTCTAACCCATGCAGTAGTGTGAAAGTGAAAGACTGTTCAGCTTAGCGTCAAACGTCCTTGCTGTTAGCAGAAACAGACTTATAGCTGAACATGCAGAGATGCTTCTGTTCCTTAATAAGAACTTTCCACTAACTTTTGAAAAAATATTATAATTGCTAGATTGCCTGTTATACTACTAGTTCTCCTCTTGCACAATTATGCTCAAAACATACTGTACTCTGAGGAACAACCTTAGCCAGGGCTGGACTGGGAATAAAAAGCAGCCCTGGAAAAATATGAAGACCAGCCCTATTTTCTGTTGAGTCAGTAGAATGCAAATGCCCCATTTTTCTCAAAGGGGATTACTGGGATACTCCTTCCTCAATATTATTTTCAGAATTAAATTATATTACTTTGTATTAAGTACAAATGTTAGATTGATGAGTTATATAGGCACCCTACAACCCAATTGCATCCAGTAATCCCCCCTTTAAATTGTAGCTTTCCAGCCCTAGCTGCTGCAGCTGTTATTTATTGTTGTTATTATTAACATGTTATTGTAATATTATTATTTATAAACATGTTCTGTAAGCTTTGTGACCACAAGCACATAAAACTGTTTTATTATTTCAAAATGTCTTTTGAGATACAGTTCATAATTATAAAGAAGTGATCTTAAATCATTACTCTGTAATGTGCTAGGTAAACTGTCATGACATAAAAAAGTATCGGTAATTGGTATCGGTGAGAATTTGAAAAAAAGTATTGGTACTCTATCTTAAAAAATGGTATTGGTGCAACCCTACCCTCTAGTGGTGAAAAACTGTCAAAATGCCCTGAGAGAAGAGGCAGCCTTTAAGGGCTTAGAAATTAGCATATGAACCTCATAGAGAACAAAGCAAAATTGGTGATGAAAGTAAATTGGAAAATTGTTTAAAATTACATTCTTGAAAGATCATTTTGGACTAGACTATCCCTTTAAATATATATATATATATATATATATATATATATATATATATATATATATATACACATTAAATTGATCCAAAAGTTTGATTTATGCCCATCTGGAGTCATAGACCACTATATACAAAATATACATCGAAAACTCCAGCTCTAGGAGAAAGGAGCTATGTAATATTTGCTAAGGGTTTAATCCATTCTACAACGCAAACTTCCAAGCTATCCGTTGTTCATTTGTGGAAATTTCTTAAATGGTCTGCCATGCTGTGTTTACCGAAGGGATCTTTTTAATGTTTCATATTTGTTTGGAATATCTATATTTCAATTTTCTTTTAGTTCGTCCTATATAGATTTTTCCACACTTACATTTTAGTTGGTAAACCACAAACGTGGGATTGCAAGAGCATCTAATATTATAATTTTAGAGCATCAACAGATTCTGCAGCGTTAAATATGTATTATAATACACCTTACTACTATCATGATTGCCATAGTGCCATTATTTACATAGTTGTACATGTTGCAGTTAACTTGTCTACATTTATATAAAACCTCTTGCCTGCCATCTTTTGGTTGTTTTCTATGGTGCGCAATTGGGGGCTAATAAGGTTGTAAGGCTTTTATTTTATTCTAAAACTGTCAAGTTTCTCTCCTATAACATTCTTCAGGAGTGGATCTAATTGTAAAAGCTTCAAATGTTTAGAATTTTTTTTTTTTCATTTAATGACATCTTTAGGTAGTTATGAAGCAAGTCTTATACTTCTTTTCTTGTTGTTATTTTCCCCTTTCATAGTGGACACTCTGTTAATTGTAATACTTAGTAAGGAATGGTTATAATCTTTGTATAAAAACTTTTCTTGCAAGGTATTAGCCTCTATTATGTAGATCTTCTCGTTGGTACTGGCCTAATGGGATGTTGTCTTTCCACTGTTAAAGGTGGCCACTATGTGCATTAAAACATAATTTCTATCAGTGGCTTTTTGGAAATTGTGAACAGCTACTTTTTCCGTAGTTTTGTCTCTAAATAAAAATTCAGTACATTCTATAGAGGTCTTGTACCTAATTTTAAGATCTAAATTATTACTATTCAAATGTGAATTAACATTTAAAACCTCTGTCTCTGTTCCTATCCAGATGAAAATATCATCTATGTAACTGTGATATTTTAGTATTTGCCACTGGTAGGCAGGGACGCCATCCGGGGGTTAATAGGGTGACTCCTGTTAGGGGCCCAGTGGGCCAGGGGGCCCCATGAGGCAAGCACAACTATTATTATTTTTTTTACATTTTGGCAGCCACCAGGAGGCGCTACAGCAGAGTTCTATTGAGCGTGGGAAATGTCATTACAAGGAGTAAAACATTAGCATTTGAGGGTATTTCTGAGTGTGCACTAAACCACTATCCACAGTGTAAGACAGACTTGGAACGCCAGTTTGTACAGTGTGTGCCTGAGTCGGATGGCAGATCACTTTAATTTGCAGAGTAGGTAGGACTTACTTAGTAAATGTTTTTTATTTATATGTGCAATTTCAGATTGTAACTTCAGTGTGGTAGTTGTGTGGTGGAGCCAGGGGTCCATAAAAACACATTTTTTTTAGCAATATGTAGCAGTGCATTTATGATTATTTGACAATGCTGTAGAAATTCTATATTTAAAACCATGCAGAAATGTTTCCTTCTCAATACACAAATGGTAGGTGCCCTTTTGGCAGATATGATTTTATATATATATATATATATATATATATATATATATATATATATATATATATATATATATATATATATATATATATATATATTTATATATATAACATTCTAGTTTACTGCCCCTTTATGCAAGGACTTTCCAGATGCCAGGAGGCATTTTTTTTTTCTTTCAAAAGCTTTATTGAAAACTTCTAAAAATTACAATGCATGAAAATGGAAAAGAGGAGGACATTACCAACAAAAACAAGAGAGTCTAAGGTCTAAATTGACCATCTTATATAAATGTCATGAATATATGAACACATTCCATCAGATGCAACAAAGTTTAAATATTTACCAGGTATGTAAAACTTGAATGGAAATGTAGCTGGCGCGAACCGTCCCCAAGATGAATAGAGTAGGGGAAGACTGAAGAATAGGAAAGGTGGGGGGAGGGCAGGGAAGAGGAAAAGGAGAATTGAGGCACAACCATATTAGGGATACGTTTAGACTATGCTAGGAGATTAGGTCAGTCTGTAGTCATGGGGTTCGGCATCCAGGTCGTGTCGTAGTGGAGCTGCCAGTCAGCCCAAATTAATTCAAAAAGGTCAGATGTGCCTAATTTGTAATAAATATCTTTCTCCATAGTATACAGAAAAACCATTGATCAGCAAATGTTAGACCAATTTGGAAGGCGCTCACTCTTCCATGTGCATGCAATAGTATGTTTAATTGACATTAAAATATATATGCATAAAAAAGAGTGATGTTTTGGGAGGTTGTGCAGACCTATGTGTAGTAGAGTTACTGCAGGCGATTTATGGAGAGAGATGCCCAATTTGGACAGTACAAAAAACACGTATTCCATAAGGGGCGGAGTTTAGGGCAATCCCACCATATATGCATAATGTTACCCTTCTGGCCACAATTTCTCCAGCAGTCAGAGGACACATTTGGGAAAATTTTAGAGAGTCTGGTGGGAACATAGTACCAATGTACTAACAGTTTGTAGTAAGTTTCAAACAAAGTGGTGCAATGAATAGCTTTTTGTGTGAGTTCTAGGGTGCGTCTCCAGACCTCCGTAGAGGTGATCATCTCTAGAAGGGCCTCCCATCTCAGTAGATGGGCCGGTGTGTCTGGGAATGAGGAGGAACCTAAAAGGGTGTAGTGGAAGGATAGGGGGCTACAGAGTCTGTCTCCTAGTTTCCAGAAGGATTCCCAGGCGGTCAGTGGTTGAGCAAGTGTGGGATTGTTTTTAATTTCTTTATTGAGGTTATAATAATATAACAGAAAAAAAATAAACAAGGAAACAATAATCAAGCAGACATAATCAGACAGATTACGTAGTTACAATAAGCATGTACAATCTGTTCTAGTACAATAAACTTAGATTAATTAACCTCTTTTCAAATTACACATGGTTGACTGGAGAATTACCAGTAGAGGAGTAGTTTCTTAATACAATAATAGATACAAACAAGAAAACATACAATTCCTATTTCTTCTGTTAAGTGTGATCAGTCCACGGGTCATCATTACTTCTGGGATATTAACTGCTCCCCTACAGGAAGTGCAAGAGGATTCACCCAGCAGAGCTGCACATAGCTCCTCCCCTCTACGTCACTCCCAGTCATTCTCTTGCACCCAGCAACTAGATAGGTCGTGTGAGAGGACTATGGTGATTATACTTAGTTTTATATCTTCAATCAAAAGTTTGTTATTTTAAAATAGCACCGGAGTGTGTTATTACCTCTCTGGCAGAGTTTGAGGAAGAATCTACCAGAGTTTTGCTATGATTTTAGCCGGAGTAGTTAAGATCATATTGCTGTTCTCGGCCATCTGAGGAGTGAGGTAAACTTCAGATCAGGGGACAGCGGGCAGATGAATCTGCATAGAGGTATGTAGCAGTTTTTATTTTCTGACAATGGAATTGATGAGAAAATCCTGCCATACCGATATAATGTCATGTATGTATACTTTACACTTCAGTATTCTGGGAGAATGGTACTTCACTAGAATTACACTGTAAGAAAGACATAAAGCTGTTTAATAACTAGAGATTATGTTTAACGTTTTTGCTGGAATGTAAAATCGTTTTCATTTGCTGAGGTACTGAGTGAATAAATGTTTGGGCACCATTTTTCCACTTGGCAGTTGCTTAAATCTGTTTTTTCTGTCAGTTTCTGTTCTCCCTCACTGCTGTGTGTGTGGGGGAGGGGCGCTTTTACTATGCATCAAATATTTCAGTCAGCAACTCATTGTATTCCCTGCATGATCTGGTTCATCTCTACAGAGCTCAGGGGTCTTCAAAACTTATTTTGAGGGAGGTAATTTCTCTCAGCAGAGCTGTGAGAATTATAGTTTGACTGAAATAAAAACTTTTATTCTGTAATTTGTTTCCTGCTTTCAGAAATTGTTATCTTTGCTAATGGGATTAAACCTTTGCTAAAGTTGTGTTGTTTACAAGGATTGAGGCTATAACTGTTTCAATTTATTAATTTTTAACTGTCATAGATCTTCTGTACTTCTTAAAGGCACAGTACGTTTTAATATTATTCTATTTGAATTGTATTTCCAAGTTGCAAGTTTATTTGCTAGTGTGTTAAACATGTCTGATTCAGAAGATGATACCTGTGTCATTTGTTGCAATGCCAAAGTGGAGCCCAATAGAAATTTATGTACTAACTGTATTGATGCTACTTTAAATAAAAATCAATCTGTACAAATTGAACAAATTTCACCAAACAACGAGGGGAGAGTTATGCCGACTAACTCGCCTCACGTGTCAGTACCTACATCTCCCGCTCAGAGGGAGGTGCGTGATATTGTAGCGCCGAGTACAGCTGGGCGGCCATTACAAATCACATTACAGGATATGGCTACTGTTATGACTGAAGTTTTGGCTAAATTACCAGAACTAAAAGGTAAGCGTGATCACTCTGGGGTGAGAACAGAGTGCGCTGATAATATTAGGGCCATGTCAGACACTGCGTCACAGGTGGCAGAACATGAGGACGGAGAACTTCATTCTGTGGGTGACGGTTCTGATCCAAACAGACTGGATTCAGATATTTCAAATTTTAAATTTAAACTGGAAAACCTCCGTGTATTACTAGGGGAGGTGTTAGCGGCTCTGAATGATTGTAACACAGTTGCAATACCAGAGAAAATGTGTAGGTTGGATAAATATTTTGCGGTACCGACGAGTACTGAGGTTTTTCCTATACCTAAGAGACTTACTGAAATTGTTACTAAGGAGTGGGATAGACCCGGTGTGCCGTTCTCACCCCCTCCGATATTTAGAAAAATGTTTCCAATAGACGCCACCACAAGGGACTTATGGCAAACGGTCCCTAAGGTGGAGGGAGCAGTTTCTACTTTAGCTAAGCGTACCACTATCCCGGTGGAGGATAGCTGTGCTTTTTCAGATCCAATGGATAAAAAGTTAGAGGGTTACCTTAAGAAAATGTTTGTTCAACAAGGTTTTATATTGCAACCCCTTGCATGCATTGCGCCGATCACGGCTGCAGCGGCATTCTGGATTGAGTCTCTGGAAGAGAACATTGGTTCAGCTACTCTGGACGACATTACGGACAGGCTTAGAGTCCTTAAACTAGCTAATTCATTCATTTCGGAGGCCGTAGTACATCTTACTAAACTTACGGCGAAGAATTCAGGATTCGCCATTCAGGCACGCAGGGCGCTGTGGCTAAAATCCTGGTCAGCTGATGTTACTTCTAAGTCTAAATTGCTTAATATACCTTTCAAAGGGCAGACCTTATTCGGGCCCGGGTTGAAAGAGATTATCGCTGACATTACAGGAGGTAAAGGCCATGCCCTGCCTCAGGACAAAGCCAAAGCCAAGACTAGACAGTCTAGTTTTCGTTCCTTTCGTAATTTCAAAGCAGGAGCAGCATCAACTTCCTCTGCACCAAAACAGGAAGGAGCTGTTGCTCGCTACAGACAAGGCTGGAAACCTAACCAGTCTTGGAACAAGGGCAAGCAGACTAGGAAACCTGCTGCTGCCCCCAAAACAGCATGAATTGAGGGCCCCCGATCCGGGATCGGATCTAGTGGGGGGCAGACTTTCTCTCTTCGCCCAGGCTTGGGCAAGAGATGTTCAGGATCCCTGGGCGCTAGAGATAATATCTCAGGGATACCTTCTGGACTTCAAATACTCTCCTCCAAGAGAGAGATTTCATCTGTCAAGATTGTCAACAATCCAGACAAAGAAAGAGGCTTTTCTACGCTGCGTACAAGAGCTCTTGTTAATGGGAGTAATCCATCCAGTTCCACGATCGGAACAGGGACAGGGGTTTTACTCAAATCTGTTTGTGGTTCCCAAAAAAGAGGGAACTTTCAGACCAATCCTGGACTTAAAGATCCTAAACAAATTCACAAAGATCATTACCGGTACCTAAGGTTTGCCTTCCTAGACAGGCATTACCAGTTTGTGGCTCTTCCGTTCGGATTGGCTACAGCGCCAAGAATCTTCACAAAGGTTCTGGGTGCTCTTCTGGCGGTACTAAGACCGCGGGGAATCTCGGTAGCTCCATACCTAGACGACATTCTGATACAAGCTTCAAGCTTTCAAACTGCCAAATCTCATACAGAGTTAGTGCTGGCATTTCTAAGGTCACATGGATGGAAGGTGAACGAAAAGAAAAGTTCACTCGTTCCACTCACAAGAGTTCCCTTCCTGGGGACTCTTATAGATTCTGTAGAAATGAAGATTTACCTGACAGAGGACAGGCTATCAAGACTTCAAAGTGCTTGCCGCACTCTTCATTCCATTCAACACCCGTCAGTGGCTCAATGTATGGAGGTAATCGGCTTAATGGTAGCGGCAATGGACATAGTTCCCTTTGCACGCTTACACCTCAGACCACTGCAACTGTGCATGCTAGGTCAGTGGAATGGGGATTACTCAGACTTATCCCCTTCTCTGAATCTGGATCAAGAGACCAGAAATTCTCTTCTATGGTGGCTTTCTCGGCCACACCTGTCCAGGGGGATGCCATTCAGCAGACCAGACTGGACAATTGTAACAACAGACGCCAGCCTTCTAGGTTGGGGTGCCGTCTGGAATTCCCTGAAGGCTCAGGGACTATGGAGTCAGGAGGAGAGTCTCCTGCCAATAAACATTCTGGAATTGAGAGCAGTTCTCAATGCCCTCCTGGCTTGGCCCCAGTTGACAACTCGGGGGTTCATCAGGTTTCAGTCGGACAACATCACGACTGTAGCTTACATCAACCATCAGGGAGGGACAAGAAGCTCCCTAGCTATGATGGAAGTATCAAAGATAATTCGCTGGGCAGAGTCTCACTCTTGCCACCTGTCAGCAATCCACATCCCGGGAGTGGAGAACTGGGAGGCGGATTTCTTAAGTCGTCAGACTTTTCATCCGGGGGAGTGGGAACTTCATCCGGAGGTCTTTGCCCAAATACTTCGACGTTGGGGCAAACCAGAGATAGATCTCATGGCGTCTCGACAGAACGCCAAGCTTCCTCGTTACGGGTCCAGATCCAGGGATCCAGGAGCAGTCCTGATAGATGCTCTGACAGCACCTTGGGACTTCAGGATGGCTTACGTGTTTCCACCCTTCCCGTTGCTTCCTCGATTGATAGCCAGAATCAAACAAGAGAGAGCATCAGTGATTCTAATAGCACCTGCGTGGCCACGCAGGACTTGGTATGCAGACCTGGTGGACATGTCATCCTGTCCGCCTTGGTCTCTACCTCTGAAACAGGACCTTCTGATACAGGGTCCCTTCAAACATCAAAATCTAACTTCTCTGAAGCTGACTGCTTGGAAATTGAACGCTTAATTTTATCAAGACGTGGGTTTTCTGAGTCAGTTATTAGTACCTTAATACAGACTAGGAAACCTGTTACCAGAAAGATTTACCATAAGATATGGCGTAAATACCTACATTGGTGTGAATCCAAAGGTTACTCTTGGAGTAAGGTTAGGATTCCTAGGATATTGTCTTTTCTACAAGAAGGTTTAGAAAAGGGTTTATCTGCTAGTTCATTAAAGGGACAGATCTCAGCTCTGTCCATTCTGTTACACAAACGTCTGTCAGAAGTTCCTGACGTCCAGGCTTTTTGTCAGGCTTTGGCCAGGATTAAGCCTGTGTTTAAAACTGTTGCTCCACCATGGAGTTTTAACCTTGTTCTTAATGTTTTACAGGGCGTTCCGTTTGAACCCCTTCATTCCATTGATATAAAGTTGTTATCTTGGAAAGTTCTATTTTTAATGGCTATTTCCTCGGCTCGAAGAGTCTCTGAATTATCAGCCTTACATTGTGATTCTCCTTATTTGATTTTTCATTCGGATAAGGTAGTCCTGCGTACTAAACCTGGGTTCTTACCTAAGGTAGTTACTAACAGGAATATCAATCAAGAGATTGTTGTTCCTTCTTTATGCCCAAATCCTTCTTCAAAGAAGGAACGTCTACTGCACAACCTGGATGTAGTCCGGGCTCTAAAATTTTACTTGCAGGCAACTAAGGAATTCCGACAAACGTCTTCTCTGTTTGTCATTTACTCTGGGCAGAGGAGAGGTCAAAAAGCTTCCGCTACCTCTCTTTCTTTTTGGCTTCGTAGCATAATTCGTTTAGCTTATGAGACTGCTGGACAGCAGCCCCCTGAAAGAATTACAGCTCATTCTACTAGAGCTGTGGCTTCCACTTGGGCCTTCAAGAATGAGGCCTCTGTTGAACAGATTTGCAAGGCTGCAACTTGGTCTTCGCTTCATACTTTTTCCAAATTTTACAAATTTGACACCTTTGCTTCATCGGAGGCTATTTTTGGGAGAAAGGTTCTTCAGGCAGTGGTTCCTTCTGTATAAAGAGTCTGCCTATCCCTCCCGTCATCCGTGTACTTTTGCTTTGGTATTGGTATCCCAGAAGTAATGATGACCCGTGGACTGATCACACTTAACAGAAGAAAACATAATTTATGCTTACCTGATAAATTCCTTTCTTCTGTAGTGTGATCAGTCCACGGCCCGCCCTGTTTTTAAGGCAGGTAAATATTTTTTAATTTATACTCCAGTCACCACTTCACCCTTGGCTTTTCCTTTCTCGTTGGTCCTTGGTCGAATGACTGGGAGTGACGTAGAGGGGAGGAGCTATGTGCAGCTCTGCTGGGTGAATCCTCTTGCACTTCCTGTAGGGGAGCAGTTAATATCCCAGAAGTAATGATGACCCGTGGACTGATCACACTACAGAAGAAAGGAATTTATCAGGTAAGCATAAATTATGTTTTTACATAGTACCTTTTACTACTCTTGAATGAAATTATTGGTCTAGCAACAGGAAATAGAATTTATTGAGGGAACTGCTGGGAAAAGGGGGCCCGGAGGAAGAGGGGAGATAAGGAGAAGGAGAGAGAAGAGAAAAAAAAAAAAAAAGGAGGGCGATTTACTTTTATCCTTAATTTATGGAGAATTTCTATACTTTTTAATAAAGTCCAGCCACTCAGCCACTTAACTGCAAATTTATGTTGTTGACTATATCCAGAATTAGTGTTATCCAATTGTTCTATTATATATTGTGAGTGTAGAAGGTAAGCTAGGTTATTAATCGATGGTGCTTGTTTGGTTTTCCAATTTTTCAAAATTAAATATTTAGCACCCAGGATTGTTGTGTTAACAAAGGCAACGTTATTATTATTATCCGCTGATACTGTCAAGAAGAAGATATCCTGTTGTTGGAGTATTAAGTGTGAGGAAAGTATCCTATTTAACCAATATTGTATCCGGCACCAAAATTGCATAATTTTCGGGCAGCTCCAGAACATGTGAACCAGATCGGCCCGGCAGGAACAACATCGTGGACATGTATTTAATAAATTACCATACCATCTATATAGACTAGCAGGGGGTATGTATATGCGGTTTAGCAATTTGAAATGAGATTCACGCCAGGATGCTGAGAGGGAAGCCCACTCCACCGCAACTATACTATGTTTTACACTGGCTATTTCCAAAGTTGGGATATCTTGTGACCACCTAGCATAAATATCCGAAAGATTCCCTTCCCCCCATACCGATAAAACCATCCTATACCAATAGTTGCTCGACCGTTTTCCCAGCTTGTAAAAAACAAGACCCATTCTTATAGCAGGGTGGGTCCACTCGCTAGAGTGATTTTGTATAACTTCATTAAAATATATATGCATAAAAAAGAATGATGTTTAGGGAGGTTGTGCAGACCTATGTGTAGTAGAGCTACTGCGGGCGATTTATGGAGAGAGATGCCCAATTTGCACAGTACAAAAAAACACGTATTCCATAAGGGGCGGAGTTTAGGGCAATCCCACCATATATGCATAATGTTACCCTTCTGGCCACAATTTCTCCAGCAGTCAGAGGACACATTTGGGAACATTTTAGAGAGTCTGGTGGGAACATAGTACCAATGCACTAACAGTTTGTAGTAAGTTTCAAACAAAGTGGTGCAATGAATAGCTTTTTGTGTGAGTTCTAGGGTGCGTCTCCAGACCTCCGTAGAGGTGGTCATCTCTAGAAGGGCCTCCCATCTCAGTAGATGGGCCGGTGTATCTGGGAATGAGGAGGAACCTAAAAGGGTGTAGTGGAAGGATAGGGGGCTACAGAGTCTGTCTCCTAATTTCCAGAAGGATTCCCAGGCGGTCAGTGGTCGAGGAAGTGTGGGATTAATGCCCAACTAAGTAGAAAGCTTTTGATTCTGTGATATTGAAATGAGAAGTATCGAGGAAGAACACAATCCTCTCCAATCTGAGAAATGGTCTTAAAGCCAACCTTTGGGTTGGTAATCCAAAGGTCTGATACCGTAGTGATCCCCAATTGGGCCCATCTAATAGGGTGGGTATGCTGTAAACCCATGAGAAGTCCGGCCAGAGAGGTAATGGGAGAGGGGTGTGGGGCTATATGTGTAAAGTGACGGAGACTGTCCCAAATCTTTAGGCATTCACAGACAATGGGGTTGGTAATGCCTAGCTCCCTACGGCAGTAAACTGTAGGGTAAAGAGGCCTGCTCAATAGACCTCCATTTACATGCGGATTGTTTAACCCCCCACTGAGCAATATGGGTGAGCATAGATCCCTCATAATATCTAAGCACAGAGGGAGAGCCTATACCTCCCCTGTTCTTAGGTAGCTGGAGAAGTTTGTGCGCCACTCTAGGAGGCTTACTACGCCAGATGTGTTTAGTAAATTCTCCCTGAAACTGTAGTAGGATGTATTTAGGTACCTTAATGGGAAGACAGTGAAATAGATATGTAAGTCTAGGTAAAAAAGACATTTTAAGCACTTCTATCCTACCTAGCCATGAAACATGGGTCAAATTCCAAGTTTTATTGAGAGAACGGAGCTCAGACAGTAGTGGTAGATAATTATCTTTAATGACCCGATTCAAATCACCCGAAAGCCTCCTTTCTCCTCCTAAATGGAGGACTGAAGATTCCGTCCAATTGAAGGAATAGTTGGATTTCAGAGGGGATAATCGCGAGCTATGGATATCTTGGGTATATATATCGTTTTTTGTGAGGTTTAGTTTATAATAGGAATGGGCATTATAGGAATCCACTATTTGTAATAATCTTGGGATAGTTAGTTCGAGATCTGACGAAAATAGGGTCACGTCATCCGCGAATAAGGCTATTTTATGGACCGTCCCATGAATAGTGACACCCTTAATTAGGGGATCAGCTCTAATCTGAGCAGCTAGTGGCTCGATGGCCATAGCGAACAGTAAAGGCGACAGGGGGCAGCCCTGTCTGGTGCCATTTGTTATGTTAAATGGGGCCGACTAGAAACCAAGCCCTCTCACCAAAGCGGAGGGAGAAGAATATAGGGCCCTGATTGCCTGAATTAGCTCACTAGGAAAACCGAAGGCTTCAAGGACCTCCCACAAAAACCGCCAACGCACACGATCAAAGGCCTTTTCGGCGTCGAGTGAAATAACCGATAACGGCTTACGAAGGCTGGAGGAAAGGCTAAGAATATTCAAAAGGCATCTTGTGTTATCTGGGCCCTCACGCCCTGGGACAAATCCCACCTGATCAGGGTTGATGAGATGTGGCAAAAGGGTTGCTATTCGGTTAGCCAGTAATTTGGAATAAAACTTTATGTCAGTGTTGATAAGTGATATTGGACGGTAGCTGGCACATAGGGAAGGGTCTTTGTTGGGTTTAAGTATTGTTATATTATGAGCTTCCATAAATTCTTTCTTGACAGAGCCCTCTTTTTGGGCAAGGTTGTAAAGTTTGAGAAGTAGGGGCGAGAGCTCCTAACTAAATGTTTTATAAAAATGGGCTGGGAAGCCATCAGGGCCAGGGGATTTAAATGATTTTGCGTTTTTAATGATCTGATATATTTCAGATATGGTAAAGGGGGATTTTAGTTGGTCACACTGGTCTGAGGAAAGCGTAGGGAGATTCAGGGATTTTAGGTAACTGCACACCACCTCTGGGAGCGTTGAGTTAGGTTTTTCCGAGCTATTTATGTTGTAAAGATTTGAGTAGTACTTGGCAAACTCGTCACTAATTTGAGAGGGGATTTTAAGAAGGGATTGGGGAGTCCGAATGCTATGTATGCGCGAGGCGCCAGCTCTACATCTGAGTTTGTTGGCCAGAAGGGTATCTGCTTTATTGCTTTTGTAGTAAAATAACTGTTTCAGTTTGGTTAAATTAGTTTTGGTCCTTTTAAGCTCAATTTGAGATATGTGATTTTTGATGGTAACAATCTGACTCATCAGAATGGACGATGAGGCTACTCTGTTTTGAGATTCGAGGTTCCTTAGCTGGATATGGGCCTGTGATAGTGTTAGACCAGCTTTCTTTCTAATGCTCGCCTGTTTACTGATTATAAGCCCCCGTATTGTTGCTTTTGCAGCGCTCCATAGGATATCGTCTCTGACCTGAGTGTTGTCATTTGCTTGTATGAAATGTTTAAACTCAGAGCGCAAAACCTCTCGAAACGGGATATCACTCAACAAGTTGTGGGGCAATCTCCAGAGGGGTCTAGAGAGTGAAGTGTTTATTGACTGGATGTCGGCTAAAACGTGATCATGGTCCGACCATGCACAGAGTGAAATGTTAGTTTGTGTGGTGAGGTCTAGCAAATCTGCTGTGGAAAAGATGTAATCAATTCTAGCATACTGTTTGTGCGGTTGGGAGTAGTGTGTGAAGTCCTTGTCTGTGGGATGAGTAGCTCTCCATATATCGTAATACCCTGAACAGGACATTAAGTTACGGAACTTCTTGGCTAAAAGTTCAGAGACTGGTTGTGTCTTATTTGTGTCGGCAGATTTTTTGTCAACTTTAGGGTCCCAGACCATGTTGAAGTCTCCTGTTATAATGACTCTGCCTTGTTTAATTTGGTCTATCGTGTGAAGAATATGTTTCAGGCATTTAGGCTGGTGAGTGTTAGGGAGGTAGACAAAGGCCAGTGTATAAAGCACGTGGTTCAGTCTGCAAATCATTATTACGTATCTAGCCTGCGGATCCCTGATAGTCTGTATGGATTCAAAGGCAATATGCTCATGAAGCAGGATAGCTGTACCTCTGGCTTTTTTACTGAAAGGGGCATATTCTATGTGGGTGTACGATTTGGAGGAGAGTCTAAGGGGTTCATCCATTAACCAATGCGTTTCCTGTAGGAAAACAATGTCAGGATTATGATGTTTAAGGGAACGCAAAAGGAGTCTGCGTTTATGTGGAGAATTAAGGCCTCTGACATTGTGAGTGAAGAGGCTAAGTGTAGGTCGGGTCATAAATTACTATGTGTAGGCAATCTGTACAAATTGTATACATTTCTTAGGGTAGGGTGTGGAGAAGGATAGGTAGGGAGAAAAAAAAAGGGGGGGGGGGGAGGATGAAGGAGGCACTGGAATATACCTTAAGTGCGGTGGAAATAGTCCACCTCAAATGAACCCTGGAGTGGGTTTCTTAGTGGGGGGGGGACGGGGGACGTAATGCTTGGAAGCAAAATTAAGGTGATAGGGCCGGAATACCAGCCCCGCTCTAACATGCAAAACTTCTCGCCAATAAGTATTAAACATTAGATGTAAAACTGAACATAGACAAAAAGTGCAGAAACAAGGACATATATAAACATTAACATGAATAATATAGTGGTTAATTTCTGAGTCCCTTATAGAAAATATTCTGAACCTTTAAGCAGACTTATTTGCTTAATTAGTGTAACTTTAGTGAGAAAGTAGAATCGGAGACCGAAGGGCCCCATTGTTATCCCAATAGAATCAGGTGGCAGTGCTAGATTCTCCCAAAGAGTCTCGAGGTTGCTGCAACTTGGGGCATTTCGGTCTCTGCTCTCTTGTAGCCCACTCCGGGGCCAAAGCTCGTAGTGTTGGGTGAGCTGGAGCCTGTGCTGTTAGAGGTTCCTGAAGAAGACCCCATGACGTGAGGAGAGAGATTCCCTGAGGGACCGAAGAGGCCACTACTGTCTGATTGTCTTTAGTAATAAAGAGTCTCGTAGGGAAACCCCATCTGTATTTGAGCTTTGCGTAAAGCAGAAGTGACTGGTTGGAACTGTCGCCTTTGTTGGAGAGTATGGGCGGATAAGTCAGGCAGAAGTTGGACTTCTCTGAATTTGTCGCTCAGTGTTGGCTTTTGAAAAGCGGCTTGCATCAGCCGGTCCTTATACAGGAAGCTATGGAAGCACACAATAACATCCCTCGGCTTGTCCTGAGCTACCAATCTAGAGCGCAACGCTCTATGTGCTCACTCCATAGTACACGTTAGGCCATCAGGGGAGCCAATAAGTTCTCGGTAAAGAGCCTGTAAGTATTCTTGTAATTCAGAAGGTGCAACAGATTCTGGTATACCTTGAAATCTTATGTTGTTGCGTCTAGATCTGTCCTCTACATCAGCGAGTTTGAACTCTAACTGAGAAATTTGCTCTGCCAGGTTCTCGGAATAGGCTAGTAAATTAGATTGATCCACAGCGAAGTCATCCTGCTTACGCTCCAAGGCATCCACTCTTTCTCCAATCTGTGAGATTTCCTTCTTGAGCTCAGCCGAGCTACGTTGGATCTCCTGGGTGATGGAACGGGTCTGAGTAGCTAGAAGCTTCTTAAGTGTAGATTCCGTGATGAAGTGCTGCGATGTAGCCACTGAGTGGGAGCTAGATAAGGATTCCTTATCCTGAGAGTCTGGCTCACTCATCTCCCTATTAGGTTCCATAGCCGGCTCCCTGGTCGCCTGTGAGAAATAATCAAAGACTGTTTTTTTGGATTTAGGAGTGGACTTGAGGGGCTTTCTAGCTGTGTGAGGCATTTTATATAGGCTTCCAACACCGGAGGGGAGAATGTTAGTTAAGCTTTACACACCCAAAAGATATACACACCACTAAATAAAGTAAATATAAGTTAGTTGCACAAGTGCATTCAGAAGCATCGTTCACCTCACATACCTTTAGAGCGGGGCTGGATAAAGTGTCACATTTACAATCTACATTACATCATTATAAGACTTCTAAGCATTGTAGGTAGGTTGCAGGACCTAGGAGCTTGGTGAGTGAGCCAATACAAGAACAGCTAAAATGCTCTGAGACGAACACTATGATCTCAGTCTCCACTTATACAAGTATCCTGTCACTCAGCAAGGACCAAAGAGTCCCCTCTGGACTCGGGGATCAGGGGATACAACTGAAAAGAAGGGAAAAGGGGTAGTGGTAGTGACCAACCCAGACAAGCTGGGCCGCAAAGGAGGAGTCCTGAGGGGATCACACTTACAGTTTAAGAATTGAACAGTTTCAGTTACATTCACAATACACAGTGTAAGTAAAGTATATAGCTGAATAGTATGGTCCCCTATGGGTCAGAGGAAGAGTACAGATAGGCGGCACTATAGCCTTAAGTAATAAAATTTCGCTGCACACAATAAATGGGTGGTAATCTTAGCGTTTTAGGTGCTCTTTAGAAAAATAGACCCCCTAGGGAACAGTGAAGGGAAGTGAGAAAGGTCCCAGTAAGCCTAGCAAGCGCTATGTGTTGTGTGAGGGGGGTTATATGATAATAATGTAGTCTGGGGACTTGATGAGAGTAAAGTATTAGTAACACTGCCTATAGGAGTATGCAGCAGTTAACTTGTGTCAGGACAATATAAAGTAAGCAAAACATACAGGCTAGGTGTTACAAGTGTGACAAGAAAAAATAACACTCCACTCTGGGGAAGGCCCACAGAGGTACATAGGCTGACGCAGCAGCTAGCATACAAATACCCCTTATAAATTATGAAACAGCACAGTTTCTTCAGAAGGAGCTCAAGATGCAGAAAAGCACTCCCACTTATGTTATGTGAAGAAGTTCGTTGTCTCAAAACCTCAGGGAAATGCAGTCCAGATGAAGATTGCTTATTTGCACAGTGAGGGTTAATATCCCTAGCGTAAAATATAGTAGGTAGGGTAATAGTCACAAAAAAGAGAACTCCTGAGGCGCACATCCTTGTTATTAATACAAATTTTAATGATTAGGGACCCACATGGTTTTAATACGTTTTTTTTTTTTTTTTAATAAGTAAGTCTCTGAGGTGGAGGTTGAGACTTAAGGAGTGATTGTGTTGTGGGGAAAGGGTTCAGATGAATGAGGCAATCAGAGGTAGCAGCCAAAAGGCTGTGATCTCACCCAAGCTGGCTACGATGTCAGTCTCCTCACCACATCCGGAAGTATTGCAAGCGTGGTTGGAGTAATTCACTAGCAGCCAAAAGTCCTCACAAGATCTGCTGCTGCTTAGACCCAATTCACGGTGCTCCCGGTACACAGGCCTTCTTGTTGTATTGGAATCAGTCCAAAATGGACGCGATTTGCGCCAAACAGCCGACAACCTGTGTATCAGGATGCACCCTCCAGCGGCTCTCCACAATCCCCTGTGCACACTAACCGGTCTCGCTCCTTCTTTGTTCCCACTCCTGGGATGGTCTCCAATCAGGCCCAGTGCTGTCTCCTCGGTAGGCCACGTCCAGGCAGACTCAGCTGGCTCCCTTGGCCCGAAATCAGCAGCTCAGACAACAGGTGTAGCAGCGCTGCGCATTATAGCCTAATCTTCAGCTCCGGAGCGGATCCCCGACCCTCCGGAGCACAAAAGGCTCTTTTCCGAAGCTTGGGAGGCTAACCTCTTCCACAGAAGGTAGGCTGGGTCTATATAGTGGGATGCGGGGTGTAAAGAGACACGGCGCCCTCCTGCAGATAAAAATTCAAGACGAATATGAAAATATAGAGAAAGCTCCTATACATCAGAAGAACAGTATCAGTATCCTGCAGGGTATAATACTCATATGGGGCTGAAGATCTTAAAATTAAAGCCCTTTTAGCTGCTTTTACAAAGTTTGGGAGACAGAGCTCCACAAATGTGCTTCCTCTCAGCACGGCAGTTAACTCCGCCCCCGTCGCCAGGAGGCATTTTATCTAAGATTTTTACATCTGCATAAAATGTTATACTCTCAGGCTAAGATTGCTCAGTGTTTGAAATTAGACAGGTTAACTTAACACTGTTCAGTTTACACTATAGCTGACTTTATTTTGAAATACATACAAACAAGCCTAAATCCTGCATTTAACCAGATTTAATGGTATGAGACCTAGTGCCACAGCTTATGGTTCCACCAAGACCATATAGAGTACAGCATTTTCAAAATCCATAAGTACAGCTGACAGATGGGAACATTTTTACACCAGATATGAAGTGGTGTTCTTGGATGGGGAAAATGGGGGGAAACCCTCTGCAAACATATGTCAACTTTTCAAAAGTACTTTTCTTCATCTACCCAGGGGCGTATTATGACCTAGGCCAACAAGGCCGGTGCCTAGGGCAGCAGATTTGGGAGGGGCAGCACATCTGTCCTATCCTCTCTCTAAAAGCCAGCACACAGTACAGTGAGCGATAAAGTGCAGGCTTTTACAGAGAAGACAAGGCACATGCGCTGATTAAGGTCGCTCTTTACAGGCAGTGATCCTTTAAACCGTTGCTTCATTTAGAGCCGCCGGCAGCAGAATTTTGAGTGCCTAGGGCAGCAGAAAACATAAACACGCCACTGCATCTACCCATTCTGACAGATCAATAATGTACAATTTTGAATTCACAAAAGTATTTTTGTTTGCACATTTACAAATATGATTTTTTAAAACGGGATCTCTTAATTTCTGTTATTTTTTTATCATGCATGTCACACACTGTTGATTTAGGAGATAGCAATGTGCAGAAATTTTACCTCCTGTGAGTGTTTCTGTGTTTATGTCTTTGTGCTTTTGTTGGTGTGTGTGTGTATTTTTTTCTGTGGATCTCTCTGTGAAGGTTTGTGTGTCTGTCTTTGTGCATTTTCTGTAGATGTTTCTTTGAGGGTATGTCTTTTTGTGTGTTTTCTGTGGGTGTCTGTGAGTGTGTATGTCTTTGTGTGTTTTCTGAGGCTGTCTCTGTGGGTGTTTCCTTGAGTGTATGTGCAAGTTTGAGTTTGTGTGTGTCCATTGTCTGTTCCTTTTTAGGACATTTTGAACTTACTACTGATTATTCACATCTTTCTACAGACTTTGAGACTGAGACCTTTTGGTAAGTCACCAATCCACCACTTAACCTTTAAATGATTGTTTAGGCAGTTAAGGGCCCTTCCTTTCAGCCACTGCATGCTGTTGTCATCATATAGTTGGCATCTTCCTTGACAAAAAGATAATCGGAACTCCATATTTTGTCTTGTAAATCTCCTTTTTTGACAAAACTGTAGTCTACCCCATTACTTGTCAGGTCAATTTAAGCAAGTGCTGAGTGTCTGTGTGGGTGTCTGTGTCTGAGATTGTTTGTGTGTTTCTTTGTGTGTCTGCTAGAGTGTCTATATGTGAATCCTTATGTGTATTGGCATAGGACGGAGCAAAAGTAGTCCCTATGGTCGTCCCTTTGTATTTGAGTGGAAAAACTGACCTTCAGAGTAAAAATAATTGTGGATCAGGATGTATTCTATGCCCTCTGTTAGACATTGGATATGTTTCTCTGGGACATTCCACCCTTTACAATGTTTTCTGATAGCTGAAATTCTTTGTTTATGGGGAATACAGGTGTAGAGTGATGTTATATCGCATTTTACCCAAAGGTAGCTATACTGCCATTTGAACTTTCTGAATTGTATCCATAGTGTCTCTGAGATTTACTCTTGTTTTTTACCATTTAGAAATCAATGTATTTTGATAGGTCATTAGATAGGGATCCTATTCTTGATGAACAAAACACATACGGCTAGATTACGAGTTTTGTTGGTAAGGCTGTGCGGTGGTAACGAGCAGTTTAAGCTCACCGCTCACCTAACGACAACGCTGGTATTACGGGTTTTTACAAACCAGGCGTTAGCCGCAGAAAAGTGAGCGGAGAGCAAACTTTTGCTCCACATCTCACCTCAATACCAGCGCTGCTTACGTTAGCGGTGAGCTGGCAAAACATGCTTGTGCACGATTTCCCCATAGGAATCAATGGGGCAGAGCCGGCTGAAAAAAAACCTAACACCTACAAAAAAGCAGTGTTCAGCTCCTAACGCATCCCCATTGATTCCTATGGGGAAATACTTTTTATGTCTACACCTAACACCCTAACATGAACCCCGAGTCTAAACACCCCTAATCTTACACTTATTAACCCCTAATCTGACACCCCCGACATTGCCGACACCTGCATTATATTATTAACCCCTAATCTTCCGCTCCGGACACCACCGCTACCTACATTATACATATGAACCCCTAATCTGCCGTCCCCAACATCGCCGACACCTACATTGTATTTATTAACCCCTAATCTGCCTTCCCCAATGTCGCCGCCACCTACCTACACTTATTAACCCTTAATCTGCAGCCCCAACTTTGCTGCCACTATATTAAAGTTATTAACCTCTAAACCTAAGTCTAACTTTAACCCCCCTAACTTAAATATAATTTAAATAAATATAAATAAAATAACTACAATTAACTAAATTATTCCTATTTAAAACTAAATACTTACCTATAAAATAAACCCTAAGCTAGCTACAATATAACTAATAGTTACATTGTAGCTAGCTTAGGGGTTATATTTATTTTACAGGCAACTTTGTATTTATTTTAACTAGGTAGAATAGTTATTAACTCTTTAATAGCTACCTAGTTAAAATAAAGTCAAATTTACCTGTAAAATAAATCCTAACCTAAGTTACAATTACACCTAACACTACACTACAATTAAATTAATTCCCTAAACTAACTACAATTAAATACAATTATCTAAAGTACGAACCCCCCCCCCACTAAATTACAGAAAATAATAAAATAATTACAAGTTTTTTAAACTAATTACGCCTAATCTAATCCCCCTAATAAAATAAAAAAGCCCTCCAAAATAATAAAAAGCCCTTCCCTATACTAAATTACAAATAGCCCTTAAAAGGGCCTTTTGCGGGGCATTGCCCCAAAGTAATCAGCTCTTTTACCTGTAAAAAAAGTACAATACCCCCCCAACATTAAAACCCACCACCCACACACCCAACCCTACTCTAAAACCCACCCAATACCGCCTTAATAAAACCTAACACTACCTTGAGAAGTCTTCACCCAACCGGGCTGAAGTCCTCAACGAAGCCGGGCGAAGTGGTCCTCCAGACGCGCAGAAGTCTTCATCCATCCGACGCGGAGCAGGTCCATTTTCAAAACATCCGACGCGGAGCATCCTCTTCCATCGACGTCCAACTGAAGAATGAAGGTTCCTTTAAATGACGTCATCCAAGATGGCGTCCCTTGAATTCCTATTGGCTGATAGAATTCTATCAGCCAATCGGAATTAAGGTAGAATAAATCCTATTGGCTGATGCAATCAGCCAATAGGATTGAAGTTCAATCCTATTGGCTGATCCAATCAGCCAATAGGATTGAGCTGGCATTCTATTGGCTGATTGGATCAGCCAATAGAATACGAGCTCAATCCTATTGGCTGATTGCATCAGCCAATAGGATTTTTTCTACCTTAATTCCGATTGGCTGATAGAATTCTATCAGCCAATCGGAATTCAAGGGACGCCATCTTGGATGACGTCATTTAAAGGAACCTTCATTCTTCAGTTGGACGTCGATGGAAGAGGATGCTCCGCGTCGGATGTCTTGAAGATGGACCCGCTCCACTGGATGGATGAAGATAGAAGATGCCACCTGGATGAAGATTTCTGCCGTCTGGAGGACCTCTTCTGGCCGGTTTCGATGAAGACTTCTGCCCGTCTGAAGGACCACTTCGCTCGGCTTCGTTGAGGACTTCGGCCCGTTTGAGTGAAGACTTCTCAAGGTAGGGTGATCTTCAAAGGGTTAGTGTTAGGTTTTATTAAGGGGTATTGGGTGGGTTTTAGAGTAGGGTTGGGTGTGTGGGTGGTTGGTTTTAATGTTGGGAGGTATTGTACTTTTTTTTTTTACAGGTAAAAGAGATGATTACTTTGGGGCAATGCCCCGCAAAAGGCCCTTTTAAGGGCTATTTGTAATTTAGTATAGGGTATGGCTTTTTATTATTTTGGGGGGCTTTTTATTTTATTAGGGGAATTAGATTAGGTGTAATTAGTTTTAAAAACTTGTAATTCTTTTATTATTTTCTGCAATTTAGTGTTTTTTTCTCCGTACTTTAGATAATTGTATTTAATTGTATTTAATTGTAGTTAGTTAAGGGAATTAATTTAATTATAGTGTAGTGTTAGGTGTAATTGTAACTTAGGTTAGGTTTTATTTTACAGGTATATTTGTCTTTATTTTAACTAGGTAGCTATTAAATAGTTAATAACTATTTAGTAACTATTCTACCTTGTTAAAATAAATACAAACTTGCCTGTAAAATAAAAATAAACCCTAAACTAGCTACAATGTAATTATTAGTTATATTGTAGCTAGCTTAGGGTTTATTTTATAGATAACTATTTAGTTTTAAATGGGATTAATTTAGTTAATAATAGTAATTTTATTAAAATTATATTTAAGTTAGGGGGGGTTAGGGTTAGCGTTAGATTTAGGGGTTAATACATTTAATATAGTTGCAGTGACGTTGGGGGTGGCAGATTAGGGGTTAATAAATGTAGGTAGGTGTCAGCGATGTTAGGGATGGCAGATTAGGGGTTAATAATATTTAACTAGTGTTTGCGATGCGGGAGTGCGGCGGTTTAGGGGTTAATATATTTTTAATAGTGGCGGCGATGTCCGGTTTGGCAGATTAGGGGTTAAAAATTTTATTTTAGCGTTTGCGATGTGGGGGGGGGCTCTGTTTAGGGGTTAATAGGTAGTTTATGGGTGTTAGTGTACTTTTTAGCACTTTAGTTAAGAGTTTTATGGTAGAGCGTTAGCCCATAAAACTCTTAACTACTGACTTTTAAATGCGGTACCAGTCTTGACAGGAGAGGCTGTACCGCTCACTTTATGGAAGACTCGTAATACCGGCGTTATGCAAGTCCCATTGAAAATATAGGATACGCAATTGACGTAAGTGGATTTGCGGTATTTTCGAGTCTGGCCAAAAAAGTGAGCGGTGAGCCTGTCATTTCAAGACTCGTAATACCAGCGGGCGTTAAAAAACAGCGTTGGGACCTCTCAACGCTGCTTTTTAAGGCTAGGTCAAGACTCGTAATCTAGCAGGTAGTTTGTCTCAAAACATTGTAAACTAGATTTTTCTTTGCAGAAATGTTTTGTAGATGATCCATTTATATAGCCCACCTGGGAGTGATTTTGTAACAAGATATAGTTTTGCCTATTTTTTAATAACATTGTGCTGATTTTTTACTCCTAACCAAGCCCTAAAGTATCAGATGTAGACTGAAGTCTACAGATTCTTGCGTGCTACTGTTTGTGTAATGGGTCTTTTCATATGCAGGGGAGTGTCTGCTCTTCCTGGTTTCTAAGCCCCTTTCAGTGGGCATCCCAGCCTAACCTCAACAACAGTGCTAAACTGGGAGCTTCTAAGTAAGTTTTTAAAAGGTTTTATACTGGATTTTTAGATCAGTATCTGTGCATCTTATTATATGCAAATTGGTGTATATTGTCCCTTTTAAAGGGGCAGTCTAGTGAAAATGTAACTTTCATTATTCAGATAGGACTTGTAATTTTAATCAACTTTCCAATGTACTTTTATCATCAAATTCGCTTTGTTCTCTTGGTAATTCTTATTTGAAACAAAACCTAGGTAGACCCATATGCTAATTTCCAAGCCCTTGAGGACTGCCTCTTATCAAATATTTTTTAAATTCCTTTTCACAACAAAAGACTGATAAGTTCATGTGGGTCATATAGATAACACTGTGTTAATGCACAGGGAGTTATTTAAGAGTTAGCACAAGAAAATACTAAATGCAAGTCAATAGATAATAAACAGTCACAGTCATGTGATCGGGGGGCTGGAAGAAGGTTCCTAGATACAAGGTAATCACAGAGGTAAAAAGTATATTAATATAACTGTGTTGGTTTTGCAAAACTGGGGAATGGGTAATAAAGGGATTATCTATCTTTTAAAACAATAAAAATTCTATTGTAGACTGTCCCTTTAATACAGCAACAACTATTTCAGAATTATGACAGAGACAATTTTATTTGGTGATTTATATTGAATGAAAAAACAGAGCTAGGACGTCTAATTTGCTGAACACATACAACAATATAAAGAGTACAAATAATTTTTACATTTCCTGCATTCCGTTTTGATGATGTGAAATGTAACACAGAATGGGAATAGATTTTACATAGTTGTTCCATTTCCCTTATCAAACTTTTAATGAAGTACAGGGAGACCACATTGGAAGTGCTGAAGAACGAAATTGAATTAGTTGTAACTAAAAACAACCTTATAAGGACATAGAGAAATGGAAAGAATTACAATTTACTATACATAAGAGAACTAAAAATCTAGAAAAAGAGCTAGAATTTTTTTTAAAACTCAAAAGGGATATTGAAGATTATAGGAATGAAAAGGTGTATATGTATATATATATATATATATATATATATATATATATATATATATATATATATATATATATATATATATATATATATATATATATATATATATATATATATAGGCAGAATGAGTCAGTTGCACTCTCACAAACAATTCTCCAAGGGCCAGGGTGCTAGAGTCGGTGATATGTAGTAGAATAGAAAACAGCACTCTCTGGACTTAAATTCAAACAGACCTATTAAACTATCTGTTTGAATTTAAGTCCAGAGAGTGCTGTTTTCTATTCTACTATATATATATATATATATATATATAAACATGGGCAACACAAATTAAGGCCTATAAATACAGAGCATACCAACAAAAGAGTTATAAAGCAGTATATAGACAACAATATGGAGAACATAGAAATAAATAGGCAATCCTAACAACAAGAGGAATAAAAGGAGATCTTTCAATTCTAGACCAACCCAGCCATACAGTAATGATAAACCAATCACTATCAAGATACAAAGAACAAATCCCAACAATTATAATAATAACAGCAATAAACATGAAATCCAGAAAACAGAGGGAATGCAATGCACCAAAATGTTCGAGGTACTAGAGGAGGCTCGTGAGTTGCTCCATGACACCAGTGAGGATGCCAACTGGTCCAAACAAGGAACCAGACCTAAGTATGTGAATGGTAAACAGCACCACAATAGTATACACAAAATATCCACTCCTAATTGTAGTGTTTTTTTTTGGGGAGAACACAGAGGAGATAGAGAGGACATATAGCGGAAGATACACACACTGTCCCATTAGAAAGAAACCACACAAACCAATTCAGGCAAAATAAAAAAATAACAGAAAATATAGTGTAGGTGGAAAGATTAGACAAAGAAAACGGAGAATAAAGGACATGGAGGATTGTAGGCAGGAACTCTTCAATTTTTCCAATGTTTAATTAAACTTAACTTATTAATAAAGAATAGAAATTCACACAGAAGCCAGCACCAAACCGCTTTGAACTATTTATAGATACAGAGATACCTACAAAAACGAACGCTTCAGAGGTACTATGAAAAGAAGGGACACATGGGTAAACATAATGCTGCTTACTGGACAAATTAAGATTTGGGGACACTATCCATACTCAATAGTTTATAAATGAAAAATTGATTTAAAGATCCATGTACAAGTATTCACATATGTGGTCTTGATACACTGAATTTGAGCATGTATGAAGAAGAAACGGATCAGATAGTACACAGTGACTTCAAGGAGAAATCTATTTTCTATCCTGTAGACAGCCAGAGGGAATATATTTCAATGCTCATCAAATTGGTATTCAAGGATTTAAGAAATCTTTTGAAAAAAGAAAAAGGCAATAGACAAATAAACATTTAGTCAATCTTACCATCTCTGAAAAAAGAGTCCTTAATGGGACAGTCAACTCCAAATGTTTTATTGTTTAAAAAGATAGATAATCCCTTTATTACTCATTCCCCAGTTTGGTACAGAAAACATGGTTATATTAACATACTTTTAACCTCTGTAATTACCTTGTATCTACGCCTCTTTGACAGCACCCAGATCACATGGCTATTATCTATTGATTTGCATTTAAGCCAATTAGTGTTGTGTCATGGACAACTTTAAAAGCGTGAGCACAATGTTATCTATATGGCCCACATGGATTAGCAGCCTCTTGTTGTGAAAAGCTAATAAAAAAGCATGGGATAAGAGGCTGTCTGTAGTGGCTTAGAAACAGGCAGATAGATAAAGTGATGTTAGGATCAGCACTCCTGGGTCATCCCCTCCATATGTAACACCGCAGGATTTGCAGGAGATAGGTGCTCAAACCTTCACAGACCCCCAACCAAGATCTGAAGGAATCAAATAGGACAAAAGGATGAAGGTAGCACTCTCAGCAACTGGAAAACACCTTTAATAGGAGCAACTTTTCGAGGCTACTTGCCTCTTTCTCAAGCTTACACAAACTGAAAAGTGAACAAGACTTTATTCACATGGCAATTAGTGGAGGGCCAATCCCCAAGCTCACAAGGGGCGTGTGCACTATGACATCACACTCACAGAGAAAAATTCAATTGTTAACCCATTAGAGACTAACTAGAGGATTGGTCCAACAACTAAATACAATAATAAAACAAAAGCAATTACACAGAGACTGGAGATAGCATAATAGGATAAAAAATAAAAATGTTAAACAAAAATAAAAAGCAAAATACTTAAACAACAACAGTATTTTAAATTAGTGGCAAGAGATCAAAGTCTCTATTGGGTCCTTTAGGTGACATGGTGTCTAATTGCCAAATCCATTTGGCCTCTCTATACAATAAGTCTCTCAACCTGTCTCCTTCTCTGGGTTTTTTATTGGCATGGTCAATCACCATGAATCTTAATTGATTGGCTTGATGGCCTTTTTCCAGAAAATGTGAGGGGACAGGAAGATGAGACAATTTCTCATTGCCAATACTGGACTTGTGCTGACAGAAGCGGTCCTTGACCTTCTGGGTGGTCTCGCCTATGTATAGTAAACCACATGGGCACTTAAGGGCATAGACTACGTATGTAGAGTTACATGTAAAATACCCTGGGATCTTAAATTTCTTGCCTGTGTATGGGTGAGATATTTCTCCACCTTTAATTACACTGTTACATTGTGCACACCCCAGGCATGGAAAAGTTCCATTCCTAGGGGTACCCAAAAACGTTTGACCCTTAGTAGAGGTATTAACATACGCATGCACCAATTTTTTTGCCCATAGTATTGCCTTTACGATAAACTGCTCGTGGGACTTCTTTAAATTCTGAAATCTCTGGACAAGCCTCCTTCAGCACAAACCAATATTTTTTGATTATATGAAAAATGCTCTTACTCATGGTACTAAAAGTACTCACAAAAGAGATCCTATTTGAATACCCTGTGTTTTTAGCTACAGGATCAACAGTAGGATCTACCTGGATCTGATTAAGTTCATGTGGGCTATACCCTCTCTTGATGAATTTCTCCACCATCTGACCTGATCTTGCCTGACGTTTCTCTGGGTCACTGACAATTCTATTAACTCGTATGAGTTGGGACTTAGGTACGCTTTTGAATGTTCTAGGGGGATGAAAGCTAGATCTATGCAACAAAGTTTTGCGATCAGTAGGCTTTGTGTATAAATCTGTCTCCAATTTACCTCCTGAGACATATACCATGGTGTCAAGGAACTCAATATTAGTGGTACTTGTTTTTGCACTAAATCTTAAAAATGGGACTTCCCTTTCTATATCACCTTTCAATATATTGAATTCCTCTTGGGTGCCCCGCCACAAGATGAAGAGGTCATCTATATAGCGAATCCACCCTAAATACCTTTTCTGAAACAACGGATGAGTGTAAACATACTTTTCTTCCACCCAATTCATTGTTAAACAGGCGTAAGATGGGGCCACATTTGACCCCATCGCCGTCCCTTTCTTTTGTAGATAGAAATAATTGTCATACATAAAGTTATTGTTAGTTAATACCAGCTCAAGTAGCCTGGTCAGAAAATCACATTGTACATCACTGTAAAGACCACATTTGGATAGTGCATCATGTACACTCTCAACCCCCACACCATGGGGGATGACAGTGTACAATGATGCCACATCCCAAGTTGATAACAAAACATCTTGTAAATCATCAAATTGTTGAATTTTAGATATAAAATCCAAAGTATCTTTAACATAGGATTTGCCAGAACTAACTAGAGGTGACAGAATCTTGTCTAGAAACTGGGCTGTGGGGCTTAATACTGAGCCTATGCCCGCCACAATAGGGCGGCCAGGAGGGTCAATTAAGCTCTTGTGAATGTTGGGCATCACATAAAAAACTGGAGTGACAGGATTCTTAATAAGTAAAAACTGGGCCAGTTTTTGACTAATAATATCATAACGAACACCCCTTTCAATCTCTTTCTTAAGTATTTTAACAATATCTCTAAGGGGGTCACTATCCAGTCTTTTGTAAACATCAGAGTCACCCAACTGTCTCAGTATCTCAGTATTATATTTTGTAGTGTCCAGAATAACCTTTGTCGGCCGGCTTAATGGTAATGTCTCTGTCGTTCTGTAAAGATCTAAGGGCCTGATATTCTTTTCTGGTCACATTATAATTCCTTTGTTTCTGTTTGTGTTTGTCAACCGCTGCTTTAAATTCAGTTTCCACAGTCTTAATGTAGGTCTCCACAGCTGGATTATCCCCTGAGGGGTTAAATGTACTTTTACTATGCAGTCCCAGGTTACTGATATCAAACATCTCTGATTTGGAATCCAATGGGGGATTCATAATTGGCCTAGTGGGATTATTAAAGAAGGCCTTCAATCTAAGTAACCTAAAGAATCATGTGAGGTCAATCATCAGGGCAAACGGGTCAGGTTCCTCAGTGGGGCAAAACGATAACCCCTTATTGAGCACTGAAATGTCATGAACAGTCAATATCCTAGAAGACAGATTAACTACATTTACCTCTTCCTGCATTGTTGGTAAGATCTTGCTCGTTTGTGTAAGCTTGAGAAAGAGGCAAGTAGCTCCTATTAAAGGTGTTTTCCTGTTGCTGAGAGTGCTACCTTCATCCTTTTGTCCAATTAGAAACAGGCAGACATTTAGAGGTTTAAATGTTGGTTGTGCAAAGCTGTAGAATGGGTAAAGACGTTATCTATCTTTTTAAACAATAACAGTTTTGGTGTTGACTATCCCTTTAAATAACTTCATAACTTATTATTTTCTGAAAAGCAGAAAAGGGAGGAGGGATAGTCGTTCAAGACAGGGAGGTCTACTTAAAAGAAACCTGGAATATTCTGAAGGCTATTTAATACATATAAACCTTTGAGTGGTGATCCGACAAATAAATTCAAATATGAATTATTCACAATATTACAAAGAATAGGCAAAATAAAATATTAGATAGTAAGGAATTTTTATTTGAGCTACATCCTAAGGCAACTTAATTTTGCCATCTTCCAAAAATATATAAAAATATAAAATATCCACCAGGTAGGCCAATTATCTCAGGGATAGCAGCCATAACTCATAATCAACTAATAACTAATTACAGAAATGTAGAATAAAAAAGAAGGCGCCACCATAGTGCACAATCAGTAGAACAAACAAGCCCAAATGCGCAAGTATAGCTGGTACTTACAAGCTCCCAGACACTTGAGAAGTGTCACAAACGCCTTCTGGAACCTTTAGAGTCGTCCAGCTGACTCCCACTCTCACAGAGGTCAATTCGCTCTTTTGGATGTCAAGTTTGAAACCGGCTGGATTTCTCGCCCAACAGATCCACAGGTAACGGGCTTGATCTTTGCTTTTGCAACCTCTGGTCCTGTGTTGAAGGTAGCCGAACTCAGTGGGCCCTCACTTCGTCTGGCTGTTTCCTGGTTTATTTGCAGACACAGTGCAAGGCCTCATTGTTCTTCCAAGTGTGCTACGAGCACGCGTATAGCTGTGTAATCCAGCCCACTGAGTTAGGCTACCTTCAACACAGGACCAGAGGCTGCAAAAGCAAAGATCAAGCCCGTTACCTGTGGATCTGTTGGGCGAGAAATCCAGCCGGTTTCAAACTTGACATCCAAAAGAGCGAATTGACCTCTGCGAGAGTGGGAGTCAGCTGGACGACTCTAAAGGTTCCAGAAGGCATTTATGACACTTCTCAAGTGTCTGGGAGCTTGTAAGTACCAGCTATACTTGCGCATTTGGGCTTGTTTGTTCCACTGATTGTGCACTATGGTGGCGCCTTCTTTTTTTATTCTACATTTCTGCAGATTCCTTCCTTTTGGGACACCAACAAAAGATTTGAAGAAGTTGCAAGCCACCTCTTTCCGTGAATCGTGATCACACCATTTGATTGACATTCTGTTCTCCTGGGGATTATCCCCACACTAGTACCAGCTAAGTTACTGAGTATTTTGGTTTATTTTTTGGGACATTCCTTGCGGGACAGTTACGTTATTCCTGACATTTATTATTTGTCCACCAGTGCATTGTATGTGATTTTCACTATTGTTAGCATTTATTTATATTTGAATTGTTGGCGCACTGTTCTCTTTTTTATTATTGTTAATAACTAATTACAACCAATTGTTAAAAAAAATAGTGCCTATCTTAGTGACAATATGGATACAATTCAGAAATTTTAAGGAATCAATTGTCAATATAACTACCTTTAGGTAAGGTGTGGTGGAATTTCAGCTATCAGAAAACAATATGAAGGGTGGATTATCCAAGAGGAACATATCCAATTTCTAATAAAGTGCATAGAATACATCCTCACCCACAGTTACTTTTACTTTGATTGTCAGTTATTCTCTCAAATACAAAGGATGGTCATGGGAACTACTTTTACTCTTTCTTATGCCAATATTTATATGTTACAATTTGAGGAACAATTTTTTTTTTTTTGGAACAATCCCTATCAGATGCAAATACTAAAATATCATTGTTACATACAGTACTATGCAAAAGTCTTAGGCCACCATTAGATTTGTTGTTTTAGCAATGGTATAGTGACCATATATAATTATTTCTTAGTCTCTTTATTAGAATACAACCAGAAAATACAGGATTATTTGTATGTAGTATTAAAAAACAGAAACAAATCAGAAAAAAACAGTTTATTTAGGCTAGTGGCAAGTATTTAGTGTGACCTCCCCTTACACTTGAGCAATATCAGGAACCTGTCTCTCGTAAAAACCTTAATGTAATGGAACCCTTATTAATGTCATTGCTAACACCTGTATTTGTCCTACTATTTCATGTCAAAATGACTTGCTGTGAAAAAGGTCTATTATACCAGGTTGGTGCAAGCCATGCTTGAGCATTACATACACATGTGGTATGAGTTTAATTTATTGGAAGCTTGCTAATAAGATCAACTTTCAATCACATCATTTTCCATTCAAAATGCCAAAGATCACAGAATAAAATCTTACTTTTGCATCATCAAGGCCACTCTCAAAGGGAAATCAGCAAGCAATCTGGATACTCAAGATGTGGTATTCAAGCTTTTATAAACAAAATAAGTTTCTCAGATTTTCTTTTTTGAGAGACCAGAAGAAGTCCAGCAAGGACCTGGCTCAGCATCTGGCAACTTCATCGGGATGCTAAGTTGACCCTTCTACAGTCCGAAGAAGCTTGATCAGGAGCAGTCTTTGTCGAATGGTAACAGCCAAGAAACCACTTTTTCAGAAGGGGAACAGGGTGAAAAGGCTAAGATATGCTGACACTTACAAAGATTGGAATGAAGATCAGTGGAAATGAGGATTATGGAGTGATGAATCCAAGTTTGACATTTTTGTGTCCAATCGTCAACAATATTTAAGAAGAAGAGTTGGAGAGTGCTTGCGGCCTTTAGTGAAACATGGTGGAGGGTCTGCCCTGGTTTGGGGCTGCATTTCTGCTAGTGGTGTTAGCAACAGTGTCTGAATAGATGGGATCATGAAAAGTACAGACAGGTTTTATTCATCATGCCATTCCTTTTGTAAAGTGTCTGATTGGGAATGGTTTTATTTTTCATCATGATAACGATCCCAAGCACACTGCTTATGCAGTGAAATTATATTTGGAGAGGAAAACAGCTGATAAAACACTGACAGTCATGGATTGGTTTCCACAGAGTCCAGACTTGAATATTATAGATGCAGTATGGGATCACCTGGACAGAGAAATAAATAAAAGACAACAAAGAATAAAAATAAATAAAGGTTATAACCAGTCCTTACTCAGTGAACAAAGTATACACTATGAAAAGGGAAAATTTGCTGAAAACGAATGCCTCCATATCTGCCATAGCTCCCAGAAATATCAATAATAACAACAAGAAAAAAAGAAAATATAAGCCGTGTTTTATAACTACATTGGAAGGTTTTACAAATAGATCCACTCCTGAAGAATGTTATTGGAGAGAAACTTAACATTATTATTAGAAAAAATAAAAGCCCAAATACCTTATTAGCCACCAGTAAATTATGCACCATAGAAAACAAAAAAATGGTGGGTGTCATGTCGGGTTTTATAAAGATATAGACAAGTTAACAGTAACATGTGCAAATATGTAAAGAATGGCATAATCATGATAGTACTAAGGTGTATAATATTAAATATAGATGCTCTTTTTAATTCCACGTTTTGCTGTTTACCAACTAAAATGTAAATGTGGAAAAATCTATGTAGGAAGAAGAAAGAAAATTTAAATATAGAATTTCCAAATATATACAAAACATTAAAGTTTCCTTCTGTAAACACAGTGGGGCAGAGCATTTTAGAAATTTTCCCCAAAGTACAAAAGATGGCATGGAAGTTAGCGTAGTAGAGTGGGTTAAGCCTGACATCTTAGATCCCAATCGATTATTAAAACTCAGGCAAAGGGGGGGGGGGGGGCATTTACTACCTCAGGGATTAAATTGATCTGGACATACAGGCATTCATATAGACTGAAACAGACACTGGTCATTAAACCCTCTGCAAAGAATATATAGCCCCTCTCTCCCAGGGTTTGAGTTTGAGTTTTTGATGTATATTTGGTGTATAGTGTTCCATGGCTCCAGATGGGAATGTTTAGTATTATTATTATTATTATTATTATTATTATCATCATCATTATACATATGGTAATCCTGACGATTTCCAGACCCCGGGTTCACGAGTTTATTTTCATCTTTAGGGTTATAGACTGCGTTTTATCTATTTTGCCACACGTCCCTTGATTCCAAGTTCAAAGTGTTCACATTGGATGTCTGAGTCTTGCATATATTTAAATACATAGCTTTGTTAATTAATTTATTTCTTTAGTCAAACAGGAGTTATTTACATGTCTTGCAAAAGGAATATGTCTGATCTTTTAAGTAATGTTGGTAAATTAACTTTATTTATTATATATATATATATATATATATATATATATATATATATATATACAGAGGAGTTTTTTGGTAGAGGGGTAAAGCACTCACGAGACAGCTGATTGCAGCACGATCCAGTGCCCAGGGTGCCTCCGTAATGTCAGGAGAGGGGGTACAGGCCGACCCCCCAGAAGGGGACGGCAGGTGAGGATCAGCAGCCATATCCTCATGGACTTTGAACATCAGGTCCTCAAAAAAGGTCTTTCTTTTATACCCTCAGCCAGGACAGATGAATTTGAAAGATTTGTAGATATACAGGAATTCAGCAGAACACTGCACTTAAAGGAATATTTTGGCACTAGAAGGGGAAAAACACAAGATCTAAAAACAAGGAGCACCTATGATCTGTGCATTAATAACCCAAGCATCAAGATCTTTAACAGAATGCTTATTAAAGAATTAGAAAACTACAATAAGCAAGACCCTCTACAAAGACCCAACTTCACACGTAAGTAATGGACGGCCATGAAAGCACTAAAGGCTGACAATATAATTATCTTCCGTGAAGTGGATAAAGGGGGTGCACTGGTAATCAACTATAAGGATTATAGAGAGGAGGCCTTACAACAACTAAATGATACAGAAACATACAGAAAACTGCACAACAAGCCTACACATATCTTTAAATAGCAAATAGATCGCACCATTGAGGAAGCGTACAGCAATGCCCTCATTACAGAACATCAGAAAAAGTATCTAACGGTTGATTATCCCCTCATCTCAGTATTATACACGGTGCCCAAAATCCATAAACGTCTAGAGGCACCACCGGGGAGGACAATAGTATCGGCCATGGGATCCCTATTGCAGCCAATAGCCATATTCTTAGATCAGATACTACAACCATTGGTAAGAAATATGGAATCATTTATACTGGATTCATCCTTCATGATAAGAACATTAAGAGATTTACGGATTGAAGAAGATTTCCTATAGGTTACTATGGACATAACCAGTCTGTATATGGTTATACCGCACCAAGAAGGATTAACAGCCACCTCTAAGCAATTGAGAAAATATCCCTATGTGGGACCTCCGGAAGAACTAATAGTAGAACTACTGCGCTACTGCTTGGAACTGAACTATTTCAAGTTCAAAAATGATTTCTATCTGCAAGTATCTGGAACAGCCATGGGCTCGAACATGGCCCCTACCTATGCCAACTTGTACATGGCGGAGTTCAAGACTCAGAACAACATGGCTCTAAAAGACAATAGGATTATATCGTATAGGACAGAGATTTCCAAACTTTTCATGTTGGTGACACACTTTTTTAGACCTACATCATTTTGTCACACAGTAATTCAGTTGTACTAGCAAACAGGAGGTTAAACTAACTTGTTTTAAGAGATACGGACACATACATAAATGATATAATAACGAAATATATTTACAAGTAACAGTATGTATGTGCAAGAATTAAAAAAAGTTTAATAACACCAATAGCTACTTACTATTTTAATGGGATGTATGCGGTTGTTGGGATGAACACAGTTTCTGAATATTTGGTGGAATATTAGATAAAGACACTCGCATTTCATCATCAAGCATTTTTAAGCTTCCACCTCCTATTCTAAGCTTCCACTTCCTATTCATATATCAATTGCAGGAGCAGCAATGCACTACTGGGAGCTAGCTGCAAAAATAACAAAAAACACTTTGACTTTTGACTTCAGCTCAGTGTTTAAGCTGCCACCCTCAGAGCTCTGCGAGTCTGAGTAACTACTGCCCGTGCTGCAAACACACTGCTGTACCACTCACTGACTACACATGCAGTCAATAGCCAATTGAGGAGACTACACGTGCAGTCAGGTGCCAATGTGCTGCCAAAGCCACAAATGGGAATAGTTCCAGTTCCCGCTGAGCTGCACCAATAGGTTAAGATGATCTGTGACCCACTAGGTGTCAACCACGTGATATGCGTAGCATGCAGGCAGAAAGTCGGAAACCCACAAAAAATTTTAAATTCCAAAAAATTTGTGTTGAAGCAGGGACACACCTACACACTGCTGCTGACACACTAATGTGTCACGACACACAGTTTGGAAAGCACTGCTATAGGAGATATATAGAATCGATGATCTCTTGAGGTGATGAGGAACAACTTCAACAATGGTTTGAGAAGATTTATTCCACTCATCCAACATTAAAGTTCAAGATGACCTATGACAAAAATGTGATTGACTTCCTGGATTTGAGGATTTAAAGGAAAGAAGATAAATTGTTTACCACTTTATACAGTAAGGATACAAGTAAATATTCTATACTGTACGCAATGAGCTGTCATCCACCAGCTACCAAGAGGTCACTACCCCTATAACAGATAATGTGGGTCATCAGGAATAATTCTGAGGAGACTAATAAACACAAGACTAAGAACAAAGAGCGGCTAAATAGCACTAGGCAAAGGAAATGTCTAATATTAACATTTTTACATTTATTAAATACCACATATAATGTAATATCATGGATCCATGTAACAAAATGAAAAATAAATCCTGGTGATAAAAATGGATTGGAAAAATATATAAAATAGCATGCAATGTAAAAAAAAAATGGCGAAAAAAGTGAAAAAATTTCCTTAATTTCCAAAAGATGTAAAAAATATAAAAAATGGAAAATAAAAAGATAAGTCAAATCTTAAATCCGAATACTGTGATCCCTCCTAATAGGAAAACCTCCAAAGAGGGGTTAGAGAAAATGTAGAGGAAATTTCAGAGGTATCCAAAATGTTCCTTAAGTGTGCTTTAAACTTGTTCCTTTAAATAAACAAACAATACATGGTGCAATATTGTTCAAGAAAAATACAAATAATCAGAATGAAGCTTACCATAATTGTCAACGCGTTTCAGCCCTCTGTTGGGCCTTTATCAAGACTATAATATGGTGTGTTATGGAAGCTTCCTTTATAGCAATAAGTATCCAATCATTAACGCAGTTTATTTGGCGCCAAAAAAAGTGCTGACCTCCATGTGTTATCATGGTCCGTGTGTGGTTACAACTGGAAGTGATACATCCAATGTGTTTACTTCCGTTTTTTGATTTTTATTTTTATTCGTATTGTGTCTTGGTAGTATATCTAAAATATGTCCCTTTTATTTGTCCTCTTTCCCCATTGTGTTGATTGTTCTCTATTTAGCTGGAATCGCGTTGTTATATACTTCCCTTGCTCAAATCTCCATAATAAGGTGAGATCGGCCTAACCGGAAATGACGTATGGCTCTAAACGTCACTTCCGGTATCGCTGTGTTATGGTCTATAACGTCCCTACTTTTGTAAGAGAATTATAATGGGGTCAGTACGAAAACAATCCCAAAACAAGTTAACATGATATCAGCTATTCTGTTAGTCTCTACAGATACATAGAATCTTACGATACTCATGTTTATGTTATGAGCCGCATTGTTATAAACTTCCCTTGCTCAGGTCTCCATAATAAGGTGAGATCGGCATAACCGGAAGTGACGTATTGCTCTAAACGTCACTTCCGGTATCGCTGTGTTATGGTCTATAACATCTCTACTTCTGTAAGAGGATATTATTGGGGTTACTACAACAAAATTTGTATTAACATGGCGATACCGGAAGTGACGTTTAGAGCAATACGTCACTTCCGGTTATGCCAAACTCACCTTATTATAGAGACCTGAGCAAGGGAAGTTTTATAACAATGCGGCTCATAACATAAACATAGTATCGTAAGATTCTATGTATCTGTAGAGACTAACAGAATAGCTGATATCATGTTAACTTGCTTTGGGATTGTTTTCGTACTGACCCCATTATAATTCTCTTACAAAAGTAGGGACGTTATAGACCATAACACGGTGATACCGGAAGTGACGTTTAGAGCCATACGTCATTTCCGGTTAGGCCGATCTCACCTTATTATGGAGATTCGAGCAAGGGAAGTATATATTTGTATTTTCAGGCTGCTATGGTGACGGCATCTGGTTGTTGTGGTTATAGTCACGTGCACGTCGGGACACGTGATCGCGGACGCTCCATGACGTCACCGGCCGCTTGAACGCCGACAGTAACGCTGAGAATCAAACAGTTAGGTGGAGGGTATTTATAAGATAAGAGTGCTTTGTATTTGATTATATTGTCGGTCTGATCATTAAACAGATATTTATATATATATATATATATATATATATATATATATATTTTTTTTTTTTATTGAGGCTGAAAACAGGAAGTATTACAGGCATATCATAGATAAACCATATGTGTACAATATTACATATTAACCTCCCTTAATATAAATAACATAAGGTAAGAGAGAACAGTAAGTTAAAGCATATCCTTTGACTCCTGCCCTGGTTTTATTGCCAGAGGGGATTCCCATCTAAGGGTTAGATTACCAGTGGTGCGACATTGGCTTTATTGTGGCTGTTTTATGCGCATCAGAAGGAGTGCCCTCATTATGAATAAATGCAAAGCGAGAGCATAATAGCGATTTACACTCATAAGGTTAGCACAACTTCAGAGCTCTGGTTTACTGATACTTAACACAAAATTGTGAAAAAAAAATACTTAAATACATTTAAAAGTACAGTTACATATAGACAGCTAACAACACACGTAATTTTTTTACAAGAAACGCACTTTGAGAAAAATCATATTTCCAGATACTGGTAGCATTAATACCCTCTGCACTTCCACGCTTTCACGAAAAAGCAAGAAAAGAGGAGTATCCATATTGTTCCACTCCTCCCTAAATTTTACGGTAGAAGACAAAATAATAGACCCAGAAGGTAGATACCTTTATAATAAAGGGGCCACATACAGGGAACAGAAGTGATTTTCTGTAATGTTTATGCCCCTAACGATAAACAAGAATTATTTTGCGCCCGCATTTTACAATTTCTCATGACCTGGAATCATACTAGACTAGTTATTGCAGGCGATTTTAATGTCTCCCTCCAACCACATTCCACTCCACCTAATGCCAGTCTCTCCCACTCTCAAATCAAATACAATAATAAAATTAAAACTGTATTAGATACATTTACAGGACACAATATCCTTGACTCATGGAAAATACTACATGGAACCACAACAGACTACACCTTCTACTCTGCAGCCCATAAACAATACTTTAAACTAGACTACATATTCTTTAGTCAGATTTTGGTTCCCAATCTGGTCTCCTCCTCTATTAGCCTGTATGCTTAGTCAGATCACTGTACAATAACAGTGGAATTTAGTGGCTTCCTTCCTCCAAACACCCATAAAAACTGGACCTTTGACTCACTACTGCTAAAATATCCCCTCCACAAAGACACTATTTTCCAGCATTTACTGGAGTTTTGGCGAATTAATGCGGAATATACAACAAAACCCAATAACCCCCTGGGCAGCCCAAAAACCAGCTAAATAGCAAAAAGAGAAATACTTTTTTTTTTCCCAATATATATTTTATTGTGGTTGTATAAGGCTATGATTACAGCACTCAGCCGAAACGCGTAAGTCCGTTTGCTACGCTCCTCACATTACTAATATTTTCAGTACATGCTGTTCATCATCTTTTTTAACCTTTTTGGAATAACGTTTTTGGATTTTACTAAGAGCGATGGTATCTCCTTTTTCTTTTGAATTAATGTATAATATATAAACAAAAACATGGTTACAGTGTAATCATGATACAGTTTTTTTTTTTAGCTTAAACAGCACAACCGATAAAAAGTTCTACAATACATGTCCTGTACCTTTTTATAGAATAGAACTCGGATATAACACTCTTACATATAAGTAAAGTCATGCAGAAATAAATAACCTGTGCAGTCAGTTTTAAACCTCTTTGATATTTATATTTGACTATGTCCCATTTTAATTAACTATCGGCCACTCTTGGGCCATGATAATTAGTTGGGAACAGTAAGTAGCAAGATGAAGGGGATTTAAAGGGACAGTCTAGGCCAAATAAACTTTCACGATTCAGATAGAGCATGTAATTTTAAACAATTTTCCAATTTACTTTTTATCACCAATTTTGCTTTGTTCTCTTGGTATTCTTAGTTGAAAGCTTAACCTGGGAGGTTCATATGCTAATTTCTTAGACCTTGAAGGCCACCTCTTTTCAGAATGCATTTTAACAGTTTTTCACCACTATAGGGTGTTAGTTCATGTATTTCATATAGATAACACTGTGCTCGTGCACGTGAAGTTATCTGGGAGCAGGCACTGATTGGCTAAACTGCAAGTCTGTCAAAAGAACTGAAATAAAGGGGCAGTTTGCAGAGGCTTAGATACAAGATAATCACAGAGGTTAAACGTATATTAATATAACTGTGTTGGTTATGCAAAACTGGGGAATGAGTAATAAAGGGATTATCTATCTTTTAAAGCAATAAAAATTCTGGTGTAGACTGTCCCTTTAAATAAGACCCATTGGTATACCCCCGTGGAGTTCTTTATGACTGTCCTATAATAGACTGCCGGTTTATTTAAAACAGTTGCTAAAAAACGTATTCTATGGTATAGGAGGATATTTTAATATCAAAACCCTAACTCCCTCTCAGCAGCGTATATCTTATTCTTCTGGATTTAAGTAGTGTTCGATTAGGGAACTAAGCATATGTGTTATAAACCGTCTAGTCCCTTAGGAACAAAATATAATCGATTGCTTCAGTAATATATCTGTATTTGTTATAATAAATAGGGGATATAGGTCTAAGGATACAGTTTACTAAGTAAACCTTTTGTGGGGTGTGGTTCTAAGAGAGACATGCTGAGGGTCTTGGGAAATAGGAGTAATTAAGTAAATCAAGATATTAGATCATGGATGTCTGTCCTCTAAAAAGCCTTGGGATGCCTATATATAGCTTAGTGAGGCTTCCACTAACTATATTGCAGCTTTTACCATGATATATAGTTGATAGTGTAAAAAAAGTGTGGCATAAGCAAATATGAATCTATCAGCTTCAGTCATGTAGTGCTTAGTGGCAGGAACATAAATTAGGTTCGACTGGGGTCGCTTTGAGTCTTTATAGGGGGGTGTCATGAAAATCCAAGTAATTCTTAAACATATAAAACGCTAAATATGATCTGTTACACATTTAAAACTATAACTAGTCCTTGACTCCCATCTAGTGGTGAGAATTGGTATCTCCATCTTGTCTCAGAGTGATGAACTTTTAATCTACCATCAGGTTTAATTATTTACAAATTAAATCATAGATGAGAAGAGAAACCACAATAACTGAATGAATCAGTCACAACTCAATAAAACTCAATGTGTAAACCCCCACCAGTCTTCCTAGCTGCTTTTACCAAAAGGATGGGCTATAGGTTTATTCATACTTGCAGATCAGTTTTCATAGGTACACATAGACTAACTATTTATTGAAGTAGGATTAGGTCTATGGGGATTGTATTCCTGTATAGACAGCTACTGAATTAAGTCTGGAGGTAACCCACCTGCTTTTTTATATAATAGATCATATGGTAGATACAGTTAGAGATGTAGACACAATTTAAATTGGACAAGTATTCTGCGAAAAATAACAACTTATGATCATGACTCTACTAAAAATATAAAACATAAAGGACAGGAAATCTATATCTGCAATACATTGAGATAGAAACCAATGTGCTCCAGAGGTATAAACTCTAGTAAATAAACATCTAAAACAGTAAAGACAACTATATGCGTAAATTCAACCGGGGATCTAATAAACCTCTGTAAGCCTGAAGTAGCAGATCTCACAGTCTTCATGGAAATAGTCCTGCTGTTAAGTAGGAGTTTGGGTCATTTTTGAGTTCTGGCTGTCCTCATAGACTGGTGGGGCTCTGTTAAGTGAAAGATAAGTTCTTATCCCACGCCAGCCTTCCGGAGCAACTGCCTCAAAAAAGGAGCATAGGGCTGTATCGAAGCATGATGACCAGTCTCTTTAGTCCCCTGTTTATGTGACTTTTGCAAGTGAGACTCCAAGATGGCCACCCGAATAGGGGATGGGTATGTGATGGTTGGGTAGTTAGGGCCCTTTACTCCCGTCCTCTTAATGGTAAATGGGTATGTTGGCGTGGCTGGTACTCCGCTGCTGGCATCAACAAACTTTGTTTCATCTTCACTATGAAGCAAACGCTCTGAGACCCGCTCCCAGGGATTGGCCGAATCCCACGAGGTCAGGTTGTTGCTTGGTGATTCACTGCACTTAGCAGCTTGCGTCTCACTTTCTCCTGGCATCCACACTGCTGGGGCCGATTTCAAAGGCTCGCCAATCTCCATGTTCTCAAACTGGGGCATGCGATGTGAATGCTCTATGCGTCTGAACATCTCCTCCTCAAACTCCACAAGTAGGGCGTTTGCAGCAACTGCGAGAGATCCTCCATATTATCCATTCAGACCGTATTGTTAGGCGGTTATTTTCCAACAGTAGTTAGGTTTCAATGAAGAGTGTGGAGTAGGGAAAAGTTTGTAGAAAACCTAAGTCACTTTGGTAGTATTATACTTTTTTACTCTGCAACTAATTTGAGGCATTGGTAATAAAATCGAAATTAAAGTCCAGAGCTCCTCTAAAACTCGTTCTTGTCGCTTCAATACCAGGCTCCGCCCCGCCCCCGAGAAATAGTTTCTTTTAAACCACAACGCGAAATTCAGCAACTAGAAAAACAACACATCACCAAACAGTAGTACTCAAAGCTTTAACAACAAAACATCAATCCCTAGATCTTATTCGGCAGACTGCTTCCCTAAGAGCTAATCAGAGAATAAAAACAAGATACCTTATTTTTGCAAATAAACCAAATAGATTTTTAGCATCTAAACTAGATAAGATTAAAGACATCTCCATACCAGTGTTACGCAAACTTAAAGGGACACTGAACCCAATTTTTTTCTTACGTGATTCAGATAGAGCATGAAATTTTAAGCAACTTTTCTAATTTACTCCTATTATCAAATTTTCTTCATTCTCTTGGTTTCTTTATTTGAAATGCAAGAATGTAAGTTTAGAATGCCGGCCCCATTTTTGGTGAACAACCTGGGTTTTCCTTGCTGATTGGTGGATAAATTCATCCACCAATAAAAATGTGCTCTCCAGAGTTCTGAACCATAAAAAAACTTAGCTGCCTTCTTTTTGAAATAAAGATCGCAAGAGAACGAAGAAAAATTGATATTAGGAGTAAATTAGAAAGTTTCTTAAAATTGCAATGCTCTATCCTGAATCACAAAAGAAAAAAAATTGGTTTTCACTGTACCTTTAATGGAGAAACTGACATTCCCACCCACCCCTGTAGAGATAGTAATGTATTTTCTAATTTCTATAGCACATTATATGATGGAGAGAAAGTGGCGAAAAACTGCCCCAGACGGCCCCTCACATACTTGACCCAATTTCTAACCGACGCTGGTTTTCCAAAAATTTTAAATGAAGATCCAGCCACACTAAATGCTAATATTACTATATTAGAAGTCCTTTCGGTTATTAAGGACCTGAAACAGGGAAAAGTAGCAAAACCCCGATAGATTCCCGGGGAGAGTAATACAAACTTTTTAAAATGTGTCTAGCCCCGCACTTCAGTTTTTTACCCTATTCTCCAGGAAAATTACTTACCCCAAAACTCCTTCAAGCCAAATTAGTAGTTATTCCCAAACCAAACAAAGACAAAACGCTATGCAAAAATTATTGCCAGATATCTTTGATCAATCAAAGATATAAAAATATTCTACTGAAATTTTAGCAAAACCGGTTCAAGCATATCTTACCCAACTTGGTCCAGCCGGACCAATTGGGGCTTTGTTAAAAACAAGGGAAGACCCTGACAACATTAAATGCATGTTTTGCTAATAGAATACATGGGTTGCCACAGGAACTCTCTTCTCTGTTGCTTTCCTTGGATGCAGAGAAGGTGTTTGATAGGGTATATTGTGGTATATGGTGCCTGGAGGGTATAGGTTTTACAGGTCAATTCATGACTGCCAATTGCAAAAATATACTCACAGCCTTCAGCCCTGGGTGCGGGCGATGGGTCATCAAGCTAAGACTTGCCTATTCTGAATGGCACTAGACAAGGGTGTCTACTCTCACCACTAATATTCGCCATCTGTATCTGAACCCCTGGCTCTTTGGATCAGGAACTCCCCAGACATGGGGGGGGGAATATAAGATAGCCCTATTTGCAGATGACACCTTGCTTTCATTGACCAAACCCCTGATCTCAGTACCTTATTTATACTCAATTCTCACACATTTCTCTACTATTTCAGGTATAGGTTCACACAAATAAATGTGAAGCACTGGCAATTAAATTGCCTGATCAACACTAAGAAACTCCTCTTCAGAACTATTTAAAGCCTAATTATCCTTCCCATTATTTAAGTCTATCAAACAGGACTTGATAAATGGGGGAAAACCCCGCTTTTCTTGGTACGACCATATATCAGCGATTTAAAATGACTATTTCTTTCATGTAATTGGCAAGAGTCCATGAGCAAGTGACATATGGGATATACAATCCTACAGGAGGGGCAAAGTTTCCCAAACCTCAAAATGCCCTATAAATACACCCCTCACCACACCCACAATTCAGTTTTACAAACTGTGCCTCCTATGGAGGTGGTGAAGTAAGTTTGTGCTAAGATTTCTACGTTGATATGCGCTCTCTCAGCATTGTTGAAGCCTGATTCCTCTCAGAGTACAGCGACTGTCAGAGGGACGTGAAGGGAGTATCACTTATTGAATACGATGATTTCCCTAACAGGGGTCTATTTCATAAGTTCTCTGTTATCGGTCGTAGAGATTCATCTCCTACCTCCCTATTTCAGATCGACGATATACTCTCAATTTTACCATTACCTCTACTGATAACTGTTTCTAGTACTGGTTTGGCTATCTGCTATATGTGGATGGGTGTCTTTTGGTAAGTATGTTTTTTATTACTTAAGACACCCTCAGCTATGGTTGGCACTTTATGCATTTATATAAAGTTCTAAATATATTGTATTGTAATTTATATTTGCCATGAGTCCGGTTCATGAATTTCCTTCTGCAGACTGTCAGTTTCTATTTGGGGATACAGGGAGTGCAGAATTATTAGACAAGTTGTATTTTTGAGGATTAATTTTATTATTGAACAACAACCATGTTCTCAATGAACCCAAAACACTCATTAATATCAAAGCTGAATATTTTTGGAAAGTAGGTATTAGTTTGTTTTTAGTTTTAGCTATTTTAGGGGGATATCTGTGTGTGCAGGTGACTATTACTGTGCATAATTATTAGGCAACTTAACAAAAAACAAATATATACCCATTTCAATTATTTATTTTTACCAGTGAAACCAATATAACTCTCAACATTCACAAATATACATTTCTGACATTCAAAAACAAAACAAAAACAAATCAGTGACCAATATAGCCCACCTTTCTTTGCAAAGGACACTCAAAAGCCTGCCATCCATGGATTCTGTCAGTGTTTTGATCTGTTCACCATCAACATTGCGTGCAGCAGCAACCACAGCCTCCCAGACATTGTTCAGAGAGGTGTACTGTTTTCCCTCCTTGTAAATCTCACATTTGATGATGGACCACAGGTTTCAATGGGGTTTCAGATCAGGTGAACAAGGAGGCCATGTCATTAGATTTTCTTCTTTTATACCCTTTCTTGCCAGCAACACTGTGGAGTACTTGGACGCGTTGTGATGGAGCATTGTCCTGCATGAAAATCATGTTTTTCTTGAAGGATGCAGACTTCTTCCTGTACACTGCTTGAAGAAGGTGTTTCCAGAAAACTGGCAGTAGGACTGGGAGTTGAGCTTGACTCCATCCCTCAACCCCGAAAAGGCCCCACACAAGCTCATCTTTGATGATACCAGCCCAAACCAGTACTCACCCTCCAACCTTGCTGGCGTCTGAGTCAGACTGGAGCTCTCTGCCCTTTACCAATCCAGCCACGGGCCCATCCATCTGGCCCATCAAGACTCACTCTCATTTCATCAGTCCATAAAACCTTAGAAAAATCAGTCTTGAGATAATTTCTTGGCCCAGTCTTGACGTTTCAGCTTGTGTGTCTGTTCAGTGGTGGTCGTCTTTCAGCCTTCTCTTACCTTGGCCATGTCTCTGAGCTATTGGCACCTTGTGCTTTTGGGCACTCAGTGATGTTGCAGCTCTGAAATATGGCAAACTGGTGGCAAGTGGCATCTGGCAGCTGCACGCTTGACTTTTCTCAGTTCATGGGCAGTTATTTTTCGCCCTTGGTTTTTCCACACGCTTCTTGCGACCCCTGTTGACTATTTTGAATGAAACGCTTGATTGTTCGATGATCACACTTCAGAAGCTTTGCAATTTTAAGAGTGCTGCATCCCTCTGCAAGATATCTCACTATTTTGACTTTTCTGAGCCTGTCAAAGTCCTTCTTTTTACCCATTTTGCAAAGGAAAGGAAAGTTTGACTAATAATTATGCACACCTGATATAGGGTGTTGATGTCATTAGGACCACCCCCTTCTCATTACAGAGATGCACATCACCTAATATGCTTAATTGGTAGTAGGCTTTCAGAGCACTATACAGCTTGGAGTAGACAACATGCATAAAGAGGATGATGTGGTCAAAATACTATTTTGCCCTAATAATTCTGCACTCCCTGTATAAACATTTTTTTAAAGAAATTTATTTCTTACCTGGGGTTTAGTCTTTTTTTCAATTGACTACCTTCTTGCAAATTGCGGACGGTATTAGGCTCGCGGGAGGTGCGTCAAATGCCTAAACTTTATTGCGTCATTCTTGACGCGAAAATATTTTTTGCCGTGAAAAAAAATAAGTCTATGATGCAAATTCGTCCATTTCCTGCGTCATACTTGACACCGAGACCTTTTCACCGGTTGCGTCATTAGTGACACGAAGTGTGTCATTTTCCGGTTATTTTGGCGCAAAAACTTTGTTACGTTGTGCAGTCATACTTTGGCGCCAAAACTCTTTTCATTATTTCAATACCCCATTGATGTTTGCCTCTTGCCTTTTTCTCTATCAGGAGGGCTATGCTATTTGCATTTTTTCCCATTCCTGAAAATGTCATATAAGGAAATAGATAATATTGCTTTATATGTTGTTTTTTCTCTTACATTTTGCAGATGTCTCAAACTGATCCAGCCTCAGAAGTTTCTGCTGGAACATTGCTGCCTCTGACATCGGTTCTACCAAAGCTAAGTGCATTTGTTGTAAAATTGTAGAAATTATTTCGCGAATGTTCATTTGTAATAGTTGTCTGATAAACTTTTACATGCAGATAGTGTATCCATCAGTAATAGTACATTGCAGTTGCAGTTCCTTCAACTTCTAAAATGCATGATATACCTGTAAAATTTTAAAGAATTTGTTTCTGATTCTATCCTGAAGGCTTCTGTCTGCATTTCCCACCTTCTAATAAACGTAAAAGGTCTTTATAAAACATCTCATTTAGTTGATGAAATTTCAAATGACCAACAATATAATAATTTTATCCTATTCTGATGAGGATCTATCTGATACAGAAGATCCCTTCCTCAGACATTGACACTGGACAAATCTAATTATTTATTTAAAATAGAGTATATACGTTCTTTATTAAAAGAAGTGTTAATTACTTTGGATATTGAGGTAACCAGTCCCTATTGACGTTCAGTCTAATAAACGTTTTAAATGCTGTTTTTTTTTTTTCATGAGGCTATTTCTGATATGATTTCTAAGGAATGGAATAAGCCAGGTACTTCCTTTTATTCCCTTCTTCAAGGTTTAAAAAATTGTATCCTTTACCAGTAAAATCTATAGAGTTTGGAAAAAATCCTCAAAGTTGATGGGGCTATTTCTACTCTTGCTAAACGTACCACTATTCTATGGAAGATAGTACTTCCTTTAAGGATCCTTTAGATAGGAAGCTGAATCTTATCTAAAGGAAGGCCTATTTATATTCAGGTCATCTTCTCAGACCTGCAATTTCTTTGGCTGATGTTGCGGCCTGCATCAACTTTCTAGTTGGAGAATTTAGCGCAACATGGAATTGGATTCTGACTTATCTAGCATTATTCGCTTTACTGCAATATGCTAATCATTTTATTGTGATGCCATTTTTTTTTTTATTTTTTTTTTACATATTTATTTATACATCAACAGCATAACAATATTTACTCGGTCCAAAACAGTAATAAGATACATTAATTCCATATATTCCATTCGGATAACAACATAAATTTATGCATACTGAAAAATAATTCTTTTTCACTTTTAACCAATCTCCCAACAAAGCCATATACTGTAATATGAAAAAGAAAAAAGAATAAGCAATAATCTATATATTAGACATCCTCTTGAAAAAGCAAAACAAAAGAAAAAACTCCACTTCCAGGAGCTGCTCACTCCCTTTGATGTCTTCTTATGCTGTTGGCTATTTTTATTTTATTTTTATTATATTATTATGGATAAATAAAAGAGAAACAAGGTATTAAACACCCTTTCAGTGAAACCTCTCAGATAACCTACTTAGGTATTAAACTTAGTGCAAATCCAGAGGAATGGTTATAATTGAATTTCTCTAAATGTTTCTTAGACTGCAAGAAAAAAATGGAAGATTGGATAAATTTGCCTATTTCGTTAACAGCATGAGAGTTATGCTCATAAAAACTATTATTTTCCGAAACTGTTTTATCTTATCCAGAATATTCCAGTGCCTATCCATGGGTTGATATAATGAAATATAATAAGGCGTGTGCTAAATTTTTATGGAAAGGCGCAACTGTTCGTATTTCAGTTTCTAGATTAATGAACAATAAAGAAGCGGCAGGTCTCTAACCTTCCTAATATACTGCTTTATAGTTTAGCGTCACGTGTCAAGGTTGCCGTTGACTGGTTAACAGAAACAAGATCAAGTTGCGGCGGCGGCATGGGAGGCCTCTATGACGGCACCTTTTCACCTAGACGCGGTTCTACATTGCCCAATACTGCTCTACCTTCGACGATCTTTTCATTTAATAACGTTTAGATATATAATTATAGCTTGGCAAAAACTCGGTGGGTTAGTAGAGTGCCTCTCCTATGTCTCTAGATACCTTCCAATTATCGGCAACCCGACTTTTCCACCAGGGATGACCCGATAGAGTTTTTAAAAAACTGGTTCACTAAAGGGCTAGTATATGTCAATCAAATATTAGATGCAGATCTAAAGCCCAATTACGTTTATGGAATTAACTAATCAATTTGATCTTTCGAATAAAAGACTTTTACGCTTATTTAACAACTAAGACATCTGATATTCGAGTTAAAGCAAAGATACGGGACAGAGTGGGCACTCGGGAGATACAAGTTAGGGATCAATATGTTCCCAAAAAGGGTTTCGCTCTATTGCTCCTTTCTATGCTCTTTTTAATCAAAAACCCTCTGGAAGAGCAAGTCGAATACATTGTTGGAAAATGGAGCCAGATATTTCCAGGGATAGATGGTGTAATTGTAACTAATGCCTTCAAAGTAATAGAGAAAGCTGGGTTTTGACTTCATGGAGAGAATCTCAGATTAAGTTATCTCTAATGACCCTATTTACACCGGCTCTAGACTATCTAGATGGTACAGGACAAGGAAAGTATGCACCAGATGTAGTGCATCCTAGTGCGGATCTACTACATTGTTTTTGGGCTTGCCCAAGATTGGTCAGTTTTGGACTAAGGTTTTTTATTGGATGAAAGTAACTCTTAAAATTAGATTATGATATCCCAACCCGATTAGAAATATTTTTTCTGGTGAAAACGCAGGTTGCTCAACAAGTTTTAAATTAATTAATATGATTATATTGTTGGGTCGTAATTTAATATTAAGATCATGGAAGGCCAAAAACAGCACCTAACCTGAAAGAATTAAAGGAAGGCGTTAGTCACGCAATATACATCTGAACAATATAGCTTACAAAACCCAAACTGATGAGCGCTTCTAGCGCTATTTTTTAGACAGTGGAGATGATTATATTAGCGTGTCCACCCACGGTTCAAATTATGTTAGTTAAAACATTTAGAAAACCTCCTATGTCCAACTACAAGTATTTGCAGGCCATTTCCCAAGTTCTTGGCTGGGGGAGGGAGGAGAGGTGGGAGGGGGATGGGGGTAGGGCAGAGGTTGTCCTTCCACCTTCCCCTTCTTTCCCTCGTCCCTCTTATATTTCTTTCCTTTTTCCCCTTTTCCTTTTTTTTTCCCCTTCCGCTCTCTTCCCCTTTTTTCTATCTGTTGTAAGTAAAAATAAAAATAGCCATTTTTGATATTATCAAAACTTGATGTTAGAATCCATGTCTTTAGCTATATTAGCTAGAAGAGCTTTGTGGCTTAAATCCTGTAATGCTGATATGAATCTAAATCTAGATTACTATCTCTTTCTTTCCAAGGTAATAATTTATTTGGTTCTCAGTTGGATTCTATTATTTCAACTGTCACTGGGGGAAAGGGAGTTTTTCTGCCTCAGGATAAAAAAACCTAAGGGTAAATCTAAGGCTTCTAACCGTTTTCGTTCCATTTCGTCAGAATAAGGAACAAAAACTCAATCCTCCCCCCAAGGAATCTGCTTCCAATTGGAAGCCTTCCTCAAATTGGAATAAATCCAAGCCATTTAGGACAACCAAAGTCAGCCCCTAAGTCCGCATGAAGGTGCGGCCCTCATTCCAGCTCAGCTGGTAGGGGGCAAAGATTAAGGTTTATCAAGGATATTTGGATAAAATCTGTCCAAAATCAATGGATTCAGAGCATTATCTCTCAACGGGTATCGAAATAGGATTCAGAGTGAGAAGATTTTTTTTCTCTCACGTATCCCAGCAAATCCAGTAAAAGCTCAGGCTTTCCTGAAGTGTGTTTCAGACCTGGACGTCTTCAGGGGTAATCATGCCAGTTCCTCTTCAGGAACAAGGTTTGGGGTTTTATTCAAATCTATTCATTGTTCCAAAGAAGGAAAATTTATTCAGACCAGTTCTATGATCTAAAAAATTTGAATTGTTATGTAAGAGTACCAACTTTCAAAGATGGTGACTATAAGGACTATTCTGTCTTTTGTTCAGCAAGGACCTTTATAGGTCCACAATAGACTTGCAGGATGCATACCTTCATATTCCGATTCATCCTTGAACATTATCAGTTTCTGAGATTCTCTTTTCTAAACAAGCATTACCAATTGTTGCTCTTTCATTCTGGCCTAGCAACAGCTCCAAGAATCTTTTCAAAGGTTCTGGGTGCCCTACTCTCTGTAATCAGAGAACAGGGTATTGTGGTGTTTACAAAAACAATGGGGCTCTACTATATCTAAGTAGTGTGTCAGAAATAAGGTGCGCCTAATTTATGCTATTTCAAAAAAGTGATAATATGGATAGATCCTAAGTTTATATCTTACAAAAAATAAACAATATGAACTGTATAATTATAACATACAAATACATAACAATAGTCACCACAGTCATATGGTTAGGAAATATACATCCATAGATGCAAGTGAAGTCCCCAATATAGGAGTGATGTCCAATCTGGAAATGATGTCCCAATCGATAGGCTGCACGATGTAGCTGATGAAACGGCATGTTACGCCGAGAAACGCGTTGCTAAGTAATTTTTATATTTTTAATAAATACTTTTATTTTGTCTACCTTGCTGGTGAATTGTTCTATTTGCCTTATTGATCCACTTGCTTGGATTAACCTCTATCGGCATATCCACCTTTATTTTCCCACCCACTCCTCCAACGATCCAGGAGCAGCTGTACAGGCCTCAGGGAGTCAGCGAACGGCTCTTTAGATTCGGCACGCATGATATTGCACTGCTTGTGCAACTCCGTTTGTGAGTATAACTTCTCGACATCTGTTGTATGTGTATTCTGTGCCTGGGATAATCTGCACCAAGGGGCTGGTATCTATATTTTATGTCATAGGTATCTTTTTTCCCCACATCGTTGGTGAAGTGATTACCCCAGTGAACAGCTGATTTCACCTCCTTGCGAGTCAGTCCGAGCAGGCTCATGAAGCTTCGGCTCACCTGTTATTGCACTGCATGTGCAAACATCTTTGTGAGTATTACTCTGAACTGTTAGTTTAGAATCATTTGTAGCCAAGGATCATCTGACACCAGAGCGCCTCTTCTTTTTTTGTTTCTATACAGAACGCAGTCATCTATTGTGGTGTTTTCCTTATTTGGACGATATCTTGGTACTAGCTCAGTCTTTACGTACTGCAGAAATCTCACACGAATCAATAGTGTTGTTTCTTCGGAAACATGGTTGGAGGATCAGTTTACCAAAAAGTTTCTTGATTCCTCAGACAAGGGTCACCTTTTTTGGCATCCAGATAGATTCAGTGTCATGACTCTGTCTCTAACAGACCAAGAGACGTTTAAAATTGGTTGCAGCCTGCCGGCACCTTCAGTCTCAGTCATCTCCCTTCAGTGGCTATGTGCATGGAAGTTTTAGGTACTCATGACTGCAGCATCGGACGTGATCCCCTTTGCTCGTTTTAACATGAGAGCTCTTCAGCATTGTATGCTGAATCAATGGTGCAGGGATTATACAAATATATCACAATTAATATCCTTAAATCCCAATATATGACACTCTCTGACATGGTGGATAGATCACCCATCGTTTAGTTCAAGGGGCTTCTTTGTTCGGCCAACCCCCCTGACTGTGATCACAACAGATGCGAGTCTTTCAGGTTGGGGAGTCTGTTTGGGGATCTCTGACAGCACAAGGGGTTTGTAAATCTCAAGAGGCGAGATTATCAATAAATATTTTAGAACTCGTGCAATTCTCAGAGCTCTTCAGTTTTGGCCTCTGTTAAAGAGCGAACCGTTCATTTGTTTTCAAACAGACAATATCACAACAGTGGCATATGTCAATCATCAGGGGTGGGACTCACAGTCCCCCAAGCTATGAAAGAAGTATCTCGGATACTTGTTTGGGTGGAATCCAGCTCCTGTCTAATCTCTGCTGTGCATATCCCAGGTGTAGACAATTGGAGGCGGATTATCTCAGCGCTAGACTTTACATCCAGGGGAGTGGTCTCTCCATCCCAGATGTGTTTATTCAGATTGTTCAGATGTGGGGTCTTCCAGAGATAGATCTCATGGCCTCTCATCTAAACAAGAAACTTCCCAGATACCTGTCCAGGTCCAGGGATGTTCAGGCAGAAGCAGTGGATGCGCTGACACTTCCTTGGTGTTATCATCCTGCTTACATTTTCCCGCCTCTAGTTCTCCTTCCAAGAGTGATCTCCAAAATCATCATGGAACAATATTTGTGTTGCTGGTGGCTCCAGCATGGCCACACAGGTCTTTGGTATGCGGATCTGGTTCGGATGTCCAGTTGCCCGCCTTGGCCACTTCTGTTACGGCCAGACCTACTATCTCAAGGTCCGTTTTTTCCATCAGGATCTCAAATCATTAAATTTGAAGGGTATGGAAATTGAACGCTTAGTACTAAGACATAGAGGTTTCTCTGACTCAGTGATTAATACTATGTTACAAATCGTAAATCTGTCTCTAGAAAGATTTATTATAGAGTTTGGAAGACTTACATTTCATGGTGTTCTTCTTAATAAATTCTCCTGGCATTCTTTTAGAATTCCTAGAATTTTACAGTTTCTTCAGGATGGTTTTGGATAGGGTTTGTTTGCAAGTTCCTTGAAAGGACAAATCTCCGCTCTTTCTGTTTTATCTTCACAGAAAGATTGCTATACTTCCTGATATACACTGTTTTGTACAGGCTTTAGTTCGTATTAAGCCTGTTATTAAATCAATTTCTCCTCCTTGGAGTCTTCAATTTGGTTCTGAAAGGCTTTACAGGCTCCTCCATTTGAACCTATGCATTCTTTGGACATTAAACCTACTTTCTTGGAAAGTGTTGTTCCTTTTGGCCATCTCTTCTGCTAGAAGAGTTTCTGAGTTATCTGGCTCTTTCTTGTGAGTCTCCTTTTCTGATTTTTCATCAGGATAAGGCAGCTTTGCGGACCTCTTTTCAATTTTTACCTTAGGTTGTAAATTCTAACAACATTAGTAGAGAAATTGTGTGGTCCCTTCCTTGTGTCCTAATCATAAGAATTCTTTGGAAAGATCTCTACACTTCTTTGGATGTGGTAAGAGCTTTGAATATTATGTGGGAAGCTACTAAAGGATTTCTGGAAGACCTTCCAGTCTATTGTTTAATTTTCTGGTCCTAGGAAAGGTCAGAAGGCTTCTGCTATTTCCCTTGGCTTCTTGGTTGAAAATTTTGATTCATCAAGCCTATTTGGAGTCGGGTCAGGCCCCGCATCAGAGAATTACAGCTCATTCTACTAGATCAGTCTCCACTTAGTGGGCTTTTAAGAATGAAGCTTCAGTTGATCAGATTTGCAAAGCGGGCAACTTGGTCCTCTTTGCATACATTTACTAAATTCTACCGTTTTGATGTATTTGCTTCCTCGGAAGCAGTTTTTGGTAGAAAAGTTCTTCAGGCAGTGTTTCAGTTTGATTCTTCTGCTTTTGATTTAAGTTTTTTTTTTCCTTTCAAAAATGAAAATAAACTTATTTTTTGGGTTGTGGACTAATTTTTTCAGCGGAATATGGCTGTTTTTATTTTATTCCCTCCCTCTCTAGTGACTCTTGAGTGGAGATCCACTTCTTGGGTATTGCTATCCCATATGTCACTAGCTCATGGACTTTGCCCAATTACATGAAAGAAAACATAATTCTATGTAAGAACTTACCTGATAAATTAATTTCTTTCATATTGGCAAGAGTCCATGAGGCCCACCCTTTTTATGGTGGTTATGATTTTTTGTATAAAGCACAATTATTTCCAAATTTCCTTTGTTGATGCTTTCCTACTCCTTTCTTTATCACCCCATGCTTGCCTATTCGTTAAACTGAATTGTGGGTGTGGTGAGGGGTGTATTTATAGGCATTTTGAGGTGTTGGGAAACTTCTGCCCCTCCTGGTAGATTGTATATCCCATATGTCACTAGCTCATGGACTCTTGCCAATATGAAATAAATGAATTTATCAGGTAAGTTCTTACATAAATTATGTTTTTATCCTAAGCTCCTATACCTATTCTGTACCCTTCCAATCGGGGATACCACTCCTGGAATTAGAGGAGGCCCAATCTATGATAAATAAATTCATAAGGAATGCTAAAAAAAGCCAGAATATCTCATAAAATACTTACCAAACACACGGCTAGATTTAGAGTTTTGTCTGGTAACGACCCCCGCTATAGCTAACGCTGGCTTTTTTCTGGCCGCCACCTTTAAAATAACTCTGGTATTGAGAGTCCACAGAATGGCTGCGTTAGGCTCCCAAAAAGGGAGCGTACAGGCATATTTAACGTACTGCAACTCTCGATACCCAGAGTTGCTTACGGTCGCGGCCAGCCTCAAAAACGTGCTTGTGCACGATTCCCCCATAGGAAACAATGGGGCTGTTTGAGCTGAAAAAAAACCTAACACCTGCAAAAAAAGCCGCGTTCAGCTCCTAACGCAAGCCCCATTGTTTGCTATGGGGAAACACTTCTATGTCTGCACCTAACACCCTAACATGTACCCGAGTCTAAACACCCTAACCTTACACTTATTAACCCCTAATCTGCCGCCCCCGCTATCGCTGACCCCTGCATATTATTATTAACCCCGAATCTGCCGCCTCCGTAACCGCCGCTACTTACATTATCCCTATGTACCCCTAATCTGCTGCCCTAACATCGCCGACCCCTATATTATATTTATTACCCCTAATCTGCTGCCCCCAACGTCGCCTCCACCTGCCTCACTTATTAAACCCCCTAATCTGCCGAGCGGAGCTCACACGGCCTATATCTAATAAATGTATCTAACCCCCCTAAAGCTAATTCTAACCTAACCCTAACACCCCCCTAAGTTAAATATAATTTTATTCTAACGAAATAAATTAACTCTTATTAAATAACTTATTCCTATTTAAAGCTAAATACTTACCTGTAAAATAAACCCTAATATAAGCTACAATATAAATTATAATTACATTGTAGCTATTTTAGGATTAATATTTATTTTACAGCAACCTTTGTAATTATTTTAACCAGGTACAATAGCTATTAAATAGTTAAGAACTATTTAATAGTTACCTAGTTAAAAATAATAACAAAATTACCTGTAAAATAAATCCCTAACCTAAGTTACATTAAACCTAACACTACACTATCATTAAATTAATTAAATAAAATACCTACAATTACCTACAATTAAAACCTAACACTACACTATCAATACATTAATTAAATACAATATCTACAAATAACTACAATGAAATAAACTAACTAAAGTACAAAAAATAAAAAAAGAACTAAGAATTACAAAAAAATAAAAAAATATTTACAAACATAAGAAAAATCTATACAACAATTTTAAACTAATTACACCTACTCTAAGCCCCCTAATAAAATAACAAAGACCCCCAAAATAAAAAAATGCCCTACCCTATTCTAAATTACTAAAGTTCAAAGCTCTTTTACCTTACCAGCCCTGAACAGGGCCCTTTGCGGGGCATGCCCCAAGAAGTTCAGCTCTTTTGCCTGTAAAAAAAAAACATACAATACCCCCCCCAACATTACACCCACCACCCACATACCCCTAATCTAACCCAAACCCCCCTTAACTAAAACCTAACACTAAGCCCCTGAAGATCTCCCTACCTTGAGTCGTCTTCACCCAGCCGAGCCAAATTCTTCATCCAAGCGGAGCAAGAAGAGGTCCTCCATCCGGTAGAAGTCTTCATCCAAGCGGGGCAGAAGAGGTCTTCCATCGATTGAAGTCTTCATCCAAGCGGCATCTTCTCTCGTCATCCATCCGGAGCGGAGCGGCAGCATCCTGACGACCTCCGACGCGGAACATCCATCCTGGCCGACGACTGAACGACGAATGATGGTTCCTTTAAATGACGTCATCCAAGATGGCGTCCCTCGAATTCCGATTGGCTGATAGGATTCTATCAGCCAATCGGAATTAAGGTAGGAAAATTCTGATTGGCTGATGGAGTCAGCCAATCAGAATCAAGTTCAATCCGATTGGCTGATCCAATCAGCCAATCAGATTGAGCTCGCATTCTATTGGCTGATCGGAAACAGCCAATAGAATGCGAGCTCAATCTGATTGGCTGATTGGATCAGCCAATCGGATGAACTTGATTCTGATTGGCTGATTCCATCAGCCCAATCAGAATATTTTACCTTAATTACGATTGGCTGATAGAATCCTATAAGCCAAATCGGAATTCGAGGGGACACCCATCTTGGATGACGTCATCTTTAAGGTACCGTCATTCGTCGTTCAGTCGTCGGCCCAGGAAGGATGTTCCGCGTCGGAGGTCTTCAGGATGCTGCCGCTCCGCTCCCGGATGGATGACGAGGAGAAGATGCCGCTTGGATGAAGACTTCAATCGGATGGAAGACCTCCTTCTGCCCCGCTTGGATGAAGACTTCTACCGGATGGAGGACCTCTTCTTGCTCGCTTGGACTGAAGAATTTGGCTCGGCTGGGTGAAGACGACTCAATGTAGGGAGATCTTCAGGGCTTAGTGTTAGGTTTATTTAAGGGGGGTTTGGGTTAGATTAGGGGTATGTGGGTGGTAGGGTTGTAATGTTGGGAGGGGGGTATTGTATGTTTTTTTTTACAGGCAAAAGAGCTGAACTTCTTGGGGCATGCCCCCGCAAAGGGCCCTGTTCAGGGCTGGTAAGGTAAAAGAGCTCTTGAACTTTAGTAATTTAGAATAGTGTAGGGCATTTTTTTATTTTGGGGGGCTCTTGTTATTTTATTAGGGGGCTTAGAGTAGGTGTAATTAGTTAAAATTGTTGTAACTATATTTCTAATGTTAGTAAATATTTTTTTATTTTTTGTAACTTAGTTCTTTTTTATTTTTTGTACTTTAGTTAGTTTATTTCATTGTATTTATTCTGTAGGAATTGTATTTAATATTATTTATTGATAGTGTAGTGTTAGGTTTAATTGTAGATAATTATAGGTATTTTATTTAATTTATTTATTGATAGTGTAGTGTTAGGTTTAATTGTAACTTAGGTTAGGATTTATTTTACAGGTAAATTTGTAATTATTTTAACTATTTTAGCTATTAAATAGTTCTTAACCTATTTAATAGCTATTGTACTGGTTAAATACTTACAAAGTTGCCTGTAAATAAATATTAATTCCTAAAATAGCTATAAATGTAATTATAATTTATATTGTAGCTATATTAGGATTTATTTTACAGGTAAGTATTTAGCTTTTAAATAGAGATAATTTATTTAATAAGAGTTAATTAATTTCGTTAGATTAAAATTATATTTAACTTTAGGGGGGTGTTAGTGTTAGGGTTAGACTTAGCTTTAGGGGTTAATACATTTATTAGAATAGCGGTGAGCTCCAGTCGCAGATTAGGGGTTAATAATTGAAGTTAGGTGTCGGCGATGTTAGGGAGGGCAGATTAGGGGTTAATACTATTTATTATAGGGTTAGTGAGGCGGATTAGGGTTAATTAACTTTATCTATACTAGTCTGGAGGTATAAGAGCAGAGGAACGTTATTACATAGTCGCAATTGTCAATCTGCCTGTTATCCTCCCTTGCCCCACTATTCCAGTATTGAATCACAGGTATTATTACCACTGTTGTCTTATGTCTGATGCTTTTTGCTTGAACTTTGTTTGGAGACATTTGCAACGGACATAATCTGACAACCGGGCTATATTTGGAAATCATTGGAGGGACACGCCAACTTTGACATCTTTGGAACACAGAAGGAACCTGACATGAGACGATAAGTCTTTTGTGTTATTGTTGACATATGCTGAATTTTAACTTTTATCTTGTGAGTGGGCCATTTGTCTATGTGTGTTATATTAAAACTGTTATTACTCTGCATTTGAGTCTGCGCTCCTCTCTTCTCTAATTTCAGAGAAAAAACGAACTTTATTATAGTAGCGGTGCGGTCGCTCGGCAGATTAGGGGTTAATAAGTGTAGCAGGTGGAGGCGACGTTGAGGGGGGCAGATTAGGGGTTAATAAAATATAATATAGGGGTCGGCGGTGTTAGGGGCAGCAGATTAGGGGTACTAAGGATAACTTTAAGTAGCAGGCGCTTTGCGGTCGGCAGATTAGGGGTTTAATATTGTAGGTAGTTGGCGGCCGCCGTTGTGGGGGGCAGATTAGGGGTTAATAAATATAATACAGGGTGTCGGCGGTGTTAGGGGCAGCAGCAGATTAGGGGTACATAAGTATAACGTAGGTGGCGGTCGGGCAGATTAGGGGTTAAAAAATGTAATCGTGTGCGGCGATGTGGGGGGACCTCAGTTTAGGAGTACATAGGTAGTTTATGGGTGTTAGTGTACTTTAGAGCACAGTAGTTACGAGCTTTATGAAACCGGCGTTAGCCCAAAAAGTCTTAACTACTGACTTTTTTTCTGCGGCTGGAGTTTTGTCGTCTAGATTTCCTAACACTCGCACTTCAGCACGACTCTAAATACCGGAGTTAGAAAGATACCATTGAAAAGATAGGATACGCAATTTACGTTAAGGGGATCTGCGTATGGAAAAGTCGCGGCTGAAAAGTGAGCGTTAGACCCTTATTTGACTGACTCCAAATACCAGCCGGTAGCCTAAAACCAGCGTTAGGAGCCTCTAACGTGGTTTTCACGGCTACCGCCAAACTCCCAAATCTAGGCCACAGAAAGTTAGGGGGGACTGCACATACCCAATTTGATTACTATCAAGCTGCTAGACTTCGCTCGACTTGTTGGTGAATTGTCAGGAGGAGGAGATCAGATGGATGAAGTTAGAAAATAACCATAAATGGATTCTCCTCCCCCAGAAGCGATGATATGGAGCTCGCAAAACCTCAGGCTGCTAAACACCACTTGAATACCCAGTCACAACACATATGATAAAACAATTGAACAAAACTGACACCAAAATAACCCTTTTACCTATTAATTCCCCCCAAACACCATTGAAATGCGTACTTGCATCCATACCACCTTCAGTAATAACTAAATGGGAGAATAAATGTCTACAATTTATTGTGGAGGTAAAAAGGAAGGCAACGTTTCGGGATCAATCTCCCTATTCATGCCCATACCTGCTACAAACAATCAAGTGATTTATATACATGTATACCACTAGGTGGCGCTCAATGTAATTAACCCATTCCAATTTCTATACATTTACTTATTCATTAATTTAACTTCCAATTGTACACTTCTTATTATGTATACATTGCAGAAGAACAACTATTTAATAATTAATTTAAATTCTAAATTTTTACACTATCATTGATTCATCTTAGGAAAAACATCATTATATAGATTAAATTTTTAATCACAACAATATTCATCACAAAATACTGTGAGGCCCCAGTCCCTATTTAACCCCTTGGGTTCTAGACATTCTAATTCATATATCCATTATGCTTCTTTTCTGTTTCAACAGAACTTCCTCTATCCTCCCTCCCTCTACGTGGAATATCAATGCTATCAATTATTTG